>NC_090915.1:8554952-8619952 GCF_040956055.1 Brachionichthys hirsutus | reverse complement strand
TATAAAGGCAGGGTGAGGCAGCCCTGAACCTCCTTTGCTGCACTTCATATCTACTCATTTCTTGTCATTACTCCATTGACTTCTCCCTCTCTTTCATCCTTCATTTATGATGCAGCTTTCTCCCTCTGTCTCAATACAGTGTCTCTCTCCCCTTTCACAACAGTTCAATATTTATGAGCACTGCAGAAATACTACTGCAATGCATGCTGGGTACACTCGTCCCTCAGACATTGTGGGTTCTCTGCTTTGTAAAAACAAAAAAAACTCAACTAAATGCTGGCGTACGATTAAGTATGAAGAATCAAAGACTACAAGTAAAACAAAACTAATTTTAATGTTTCATTTTTCATTTGAGCAATCACAACAAATTTTAATTACGATTTTAATTGCTTCTGAAAGAGGAAAAGAGGGTCGAATAGAGAAACTCATAATTGGTGGATAACAGTAGGCAAAAAGTGTAAAGGGAAAAAGTAAAACAGAAAAAACAGGGCAGGGAGACTTAGAAGCGTGGGTGCCAACATGTCTGAAAGTTATGTGTACATAGCTAATGCAAAGCACTCAGCCATACATGGCCAATAAGCGCACTGCCTCCCATAAGACCAACATGCAATCACTGAAACAGAAGGAAGCAGTCAGCAGTGGGAGGAGCCTTATTTCATTTTTTCTCATCAGATACAGTGTTTAATTCTTGGATTTTAGCTACCTTTATGCAGCAGGCTCACAAAGTCTTAGGCCTATTTTTCTACATACATTTTTAATCATCTAATTTTATTATCCTAGAAATTCCTATCAGGCTCATAAACACATTTCAGTGACCATCTTCTTACTTTTACTATGCATTTCAAAAGATTTGGCTCACTGTAGAGCGCAAAATATCCGGGATATAACATCCTATGTATTATAAAGTTCAGTGAACAAAGAGGTCAGTCTTTAATCTTTGATTCTGTGTTCATTATTATTAATGTTCCTGTTTTATTCTATGAACTCAGATGACTTATGCACTGAATATAACACAATGAAAGTCTGGCTCGTAGAAGAGTGTTGCTTAAGCGTACATCTGTAACATTGCTTTGTGAAACTCTTGAGACATGAAGCAGCACTATGATGCTATCTGTCTCGGAGTAACACACTCATTCATAAATATCTTGTACACCCATGTTTATTTAAAGTGTCTCTGGCTTCCTATTTGCAGTCGTGTCTCCTCTCGTGGAAAAAAAGCAAAAGCATTTTCTGGATTAGATTCTGGGAAGTCAACTATAAAACATACCAATAAAGTCACTTAAAAGGTAGCTGTAGCGTGACTAGGCGGTGTCAGATGTTAAAATACTAAAGGCCGTAGGCGGAGAAGAAGCGACGGATGGTCTGAGAGGACGAGTGTGTGAGGAGGACTGGGAGGCAGGAGCTGCTGCCCTACGGTGACACTGAATGACCGACTACCAAATCAGTCATGTCATGTGCCTGGACTAAAGGGGGCCCTGGAGTTGACGCTAACACAGGCAAACACACTGACGGACTGGACTGGGTTCCCACCAGTGTGCTCCCCCTGCCTGGTCACCCAGCAGGTCTACGCCGCTCCCCTCTCCAAGCTAAAGCATTGGGGAAATCAATGTTTTTGTAAATGTTAATAGTTCAATGCTCACAGGACAGAAAAAGTGGGTATTGATGAAGCACCCAGTTATCTTGCAACTCATCTTCTCGAAAGGCAGCCGATAGGAGCGTGGCTTGATTTAATGGCTTCCTAATCAGCCTGAAGAGACAAACAAGAAGTATGCAGTGACCTTTCTACATCATCATCGTCATCATCAGAGAGAGAGAATGACTTATTAGAACAGAGAACCCCAGCGGTAAGGACACGACAGGGGACAATAAGTCAGTGCTGAGTCGGTTTCTGTGCCCTTCCAGTGCCTTGGGCAGAGTGCCCTACATCTTAGAAAACATGATACTGATGACAGATCGCCCCCTCTTACTAAACATTTTTTTAAATTGGCTTTCAAATTCCAGTAGCAATTCCAAGTACCGGTAGTTCACTTTTTCAAAAATAATAATGGTGCAGACCTTTACACCTAATGATACACTTTAGATTTCCAACAACGAGTTGGACAAAAGACTGAAGATATTCAATTTATTCAGGTTCCAGGTGAAGTAACACTTTTAAATCAGGACAACCTAGATATAAACGCCGCTTTAAGCAGCTACATTATGGGTTCTGGTGGTGGTTGAGTAGTGTGAGCAACTGTTAAGATTTATGGCCTCCACTAAACAATAAAACACACTGGGCCCCAGTCAAAAGATACCAGGCTGACCGTTGAAATCTGTATATGAATGCGTAAAGGTCCACAAAGTTTGCTTCACTCATTCGCCGGCGTGTCAGTGTGGACAGACATTATAACAAACTACATCTTCTACATCCTGCTGGCAGCACACGGCTACAGAAACTGACATATGTTCTTATCTGCATGATGCAAAGAGGTTGACACACGCACACACACACACACACAAGAATGCATGCATAAGCTCAGTGCTCCCAGGATGTGGTGTATTAAACATATGCAAACGAAGTCTAAGCGCTTCCACATTAACGGCGGTCTAAGGTCTGAGCCATGACCTCCGTCCTAACCGCAGTCTCATTTTCCAAGCAAATGCAGGCTGCAATTATCTGACATTCATCCAGCCCAGAAAGGTAATCTGCCAGCAGGCATTACAGCACAGTTGGAGGTAAAAATCTTTCTCAGTGACAAGCTGCATAACAGATACATGATGAATTATTGACCTCAAGAGGACTGCAGGAGCCGAGCAAAGCTGCCATTTGCATCCTTTCTTTTGCAGTCATTAAGATTATCAAGCCCTTTGAGCACAAATAAAAAGAAACACTGAATTGTGTCTGCGCATGTGTGCAGCATCAATATGTAGTGACAGCAGTGTCAGCTCCACAGCGCTGTCCATTAGTGACAGCGGGCCATCACTAATCACCCAGTGGGTGTACAGTCATACCAGTGAGCGGCCCGCTGAGGGAAGGATGGGGGGGATGCAGAGGAGCTAAGGGAAGAAGAGGAAAAGTCAATGAGGATGAAGAACTGGACTGTAAGTTCACCATCACTACTATCTCTACTGCTTCCATATAAAGCAATGATATAGAAATGTCAGTGATGAATAAATTCAGTTTGGAAATTTAAAACCGGTAAGTAAATCCAAGCCGCTGTTCAATAGTGCAATGTCATAAATATGCAAGTAAACGAGATGGCACAGCACTTATAAAACCAGAACCACAAAATCATCATCACGGGCCATCCTAAGAGAATGATGGCATCGCCTTTGGCCACAAATCACTGTGGTTGCACTGATGGCTGGTCGATAAGGAGCCTCCGCCTATATGATTCAGCATCCATGCTCTCAAGGGATGTTTTTGGCTCACGAAAAAGCTATTCATCATTCGGACAAACTCAGGCGCTGAAGCACAAGGCCCGGTCGGGGGTTAATACGTTGCTGATGCATCCACATATGTAGCACTCCTACACCCAGCTACAGCTTCAGAGTGGAGGTGGCTTTTGATGGTGGTCAAAAATGATGTCATGATTTCCCATTGCCCTTTTTCAGAAAGGGAGGGAGAGATAGAAAAAGTATCCTGCACTTTAGCTGATATTTCTTTCTGCAGCTATTTACATTGAAACCAGATTCAATACTGATGTCATCACATGATTCCTTTGTGACTCACTGATCATTTTCTATGCGGATTTTAATTTTAATTGATGCAACAATCCTGATAAGCTCGAGCGAGAACACACTGTACAGACATAGACAGCATCATCAAACATCATCAACACAAGCTGGTGAACATGCATCCCAGCAAGCACTATCATGGCTATGAAGTCAGTCAGCCCTTTCCAAAAGCTCATGCTATAATAAACCTAATGCATCAGGGAAAAGCTAAAAATATGGCCTGGACAAGCTGACACACTGCATTTGCAGAAAAAGTGTCCTTTTGTACAGCGCACAATCAATCATACTCATCATTTACCAGTTGTTGACATGTTTCCGTGCTTGTGTATCAGAGTTGGATAGTATAAACCTTTTAAAAAAAAGCTCATTTAATTTTAGGACAATAAGCCTGTATACTATTTTGAACGTTCTACTCATAATTGTGCTCATTTCTTCTCTTATACAGGCACACACACACACATCTGGCTTTGAACACAAATTGCATGTTTAGCATTCTCTCTAGTTTCTAATTATTATTTCACATCAAAGCAAAAAGACCCCCCAAAGCCATGCTATAATAACCAGAAGACGTGACACACGGGGATCATACTGGTGCAGAATTATGCAATTATGTTAGATATTTCTTGGAATGTCCAACAGTAATATATTCAACAGACTGCAGGGATATCTCCTGATATCTTGTAATTTTGTTGTGAATCAGCTGAAGACCTCCAAACATTTCCTCCTGGATCTTTACAAAGTCTGTTCTTTGTCTTTTAAATGGCAAACTGCTCAGTGCCAGAATCAAATGAACAGCAACTGAAGGCAGATTTAGAAACTGATATAAAGCTTATTAGCTATATTTATTTATGCCTGTCCCTCTTTAATTAGTGGAATAAAATTATAGAGTAATCAGACACTTACAAAAATTGAGGATAAAGGATGTGAATTTCATACGTACGCTCTGTGCATATTTCAGAGGCATGTTTTGTCCTTTCACCTTGGCGATCCCTGTGAGACCGCCGAGGCAGAGCCAGCGGAACACACCCTGTCACCCTGCCAGTCGGTCATACCTCCTTAAAAGCTGACTCAGACTTTCTGGATCATTATAACCGGGCCAAGATCCAGAAATATTTTCCTTGCACGTCTGACTCACACGTGTGAGACACAGAGTCCTAGTAAAAGCTCAAATGTGGTGTGATTCAGTGAGGCATATGAATTCAAGACAGACGTGCAATCAATGAACGTAGTCAGTGTTGATTGATTGATTGCATGAATTGATTAGCAGTCGCTTGTATCACCATGCTACTACCACAGCAATTGGAATTAGAACTCGCTAGGAGTCGCTGTGAATGACTCCCAGAGTTGATCATACAGTATCAGAAACAAATGACGGTGCCGCTAACAGGAATTATCACCGGTTCTGTTCGATGCATTCCTGACTTAAGGCTTACAGGAAGTGATGTAGACAAACAGGAGGAGGTGAATCAAAGACAGGTGATATACAACATCCAGTCTTAAAAGTTTGTCATTAAAGCAGCTCTTTGACTAGCCAGAATCAATGAGGAGTCTTAATAATGACGAGTGGCAACAGTGGCACAGGTCGTCCGATGATCGAGAGGTTGGCGGTATGAATCCCGGCTCCTGCACACTGTCGTTGTGTCCTTGGGAAAAACACTTGACCCACATTCCCTGTGTGAATGAAGTGAGCGAGTGGAATGTCGGTGGCGGTCAGGAGGGCCGATGCCGCAAATTACAGCTACAGTAGTAGTTTACCACCACCAAGTACGGAGTGAATGAATAATGCAATGTAAAGTGTCTCTGAGTGTCCAGAAAAGTGTTCGGGGCACAACATGCACAGCCCAGAGGCTGCTTTCTGCCCCGTCCTGGACCGTATCGCCGGCTATCGCCACCTCAGCAGAGCTACAAACATTACCAGAGACTCTACACACCCGGGACACAACTTGTTGAACCTGTTGTCCTCAGGACGGCGCTACAAGTTACACAAGAGCAGGACTAACAGACTCAGGGACAGTTTTTCCCCCGAGGGCCATCAGCGCTCTGAACAACAACCAGCACTAAACAATATAATGACTCACCATGTGCAATTTGTAACGTGAAGGTAAACAATGTGTTACAAATTAAGTGCAACACCACCGCTCATGTGCAATAACTAATGCAAGTACTAAATGCTAAGTATTGGACAATCTCTCTGCATGCACTGTTTATCACTTTCAATTTGTGTTTGTTTTCTTCTACTATTTGTATTTTATATTGTCACTAAGCACCAAACGGAGCAGCACTCCTAATCTCGTTGTATATCCTCTATGCAATGACAATAATGGCTTTCTATTCTATTTCTATTCTATATGAGAAAGCTGATATTTAACTGATCAGAAGAATGAGGGCTGCTGCGCTTCACTGTGTGTGTAATAGGCAGTGATGCGTGTTGATCACATTCTGCACATTGGTCCTCCCAGGTTATACAAAATGATCATTGTGATTAGTCTGATTAGCAGTGGGTGGTATGCAGGTGGGTTCAATAATACATAATGAATGAAGAAATATTAATTACATCGCCAGAGTCCCAACAGCAGCTAAAACAATGCCTCTTGTGTATGAATATATTCAATTTAGACAGAAGAGCCAGCAGCTTAATGTAATAATAATTTCAATCTCCCGACATGCATACATTGTATATTGTTACTGAACTTTATTTGTCTTTACACATGCAGAATAACAAGCAGAGAGTCCAAATTCAAACTATAATTCTACTATTTGGCAGTGATGCCAGTACAGGTAAAAGGAATGGCCATTCAGGTGTAAGCCTCGAAATCAGAGGAACTCATTTGTCTTAGTGGGTGATGGATGAATAAAAATATGGAGGTTGTGCATCATTGGTGTGTTTGTGTTGTGAAGCAGCCTTTTAATAGCGTCATTGACTTAGATTGGGTAGATGTTTTCCGGTTCCTGAACCTGCTTGCATCTCATTTACGACTAACACACTGTGGGCACACAGGTAGCCAATGTCTGTACATGCTAATCACATAAGATGTGAGCCGGGAAATAAAATTCCAATCGTGTCCGTCTCAACACGTGTTGCTAGTGTCCGACAGCCTTGAGACCAGACAGTTAACTTTGGAGGGCAATCCAGGTTTTCCAACATCCGTCAGAGCATTGGTGAATGATTCCCTCACATAAATCCACCTTGTAAATGATCTCCTCCTTTTTAATGTAGGCCTACAAATGCTGTTTGGAACAAGACTGGTTGTGATTGTTTGGACAGGCAGCAACAGCAAGCCTCTTCCACATGTGGATCGCTGGTTATTGAGAAACTAGAAAAAGGCAGGGTGGGACAATCAATAGTAGCACGGAGAACTTACAGGATGAACAAGGTGAGAGTATTATGTCTTTATATAAATGGTAAAATAAGATGAGGGATGATGAAACGGCCAGTCTGAGTTTGCTTCTAGCAGCCTGGCTGTCATCTATGCTCGCTTTGATCCTGCAGTGTGACATGATATCAGTGTATGAATGGCAGCTGATTGCTGTTGCTATCTTCTGACATTTGGAGTATTTTCAACTTTGAACACCAATGCATCTTAACAGTAAGTATTACACTTTGATCCAATCATATGGATGTTGATTGTTTGTGTGTGTGTGTGTGTGTGTGTGTGTGTGCTTGAGGACAATGAATATGCTATTTAGTGATGAGCCTGATGTAGGATTAATAATAAAAATACAACAATTAGGTACCATAGTCTCTATCGCTGCTTTACAAAATCCTTGATCTCACATCGTGTCCATTAGCCAGCACACATAATGTAAGATGTGTCCGGGGCAGAAGAACTGGAGTAAGGATGCGCCTGAGAATGGCTGCTACAGTGCATTAGTGGGCTCCTGCAGGCCACATGATCCATATAGACTTGAGGAGCATTAATTTCATTACCTAATTCCCTCTCCATCTCTTTAGTGTGTGTGTGTGTATGTTCTCTTAGCGGGCATATCAGTGTGTGGACCATTGTGCCAGTCTCTATCACTTTCACTCTAAAAAGTATTTTAAATTAACAAGCCTAATGTTCTGATTTAAATTTGTAAATAGCATTTACAAACCTAACTATGCCCAACTGCCTGGATGAGTTGGCTACTGTAGGAGGTCAACTAGACATGAAGAAGAAAAGCTTGAAGACATTTAGTCTCTCATCCAATAAGCGTATTCAGTTCTGAATGGCTGATGGGGAGTCCCAGATATTTAACCGAGAGGTTTAAATAGATCAACTATCTGGAACTCCCCACCAGTCTTTTGAATGAGAGGCGAACCGTCTTCAAGATTTCCCAAGTCTAAGTCAGACACTGCAGAACAGTCTGTGTCTGTCACAGCACTCGACTCGGGGACACATGCACACCGCTGTGGTTGTGCGTTTTGTAGAACTGGGTTAGCTCTTGAATGAGTGTGTTGTCACTGCTGCAGCAACATTGGGTCTTCCTCTCAGAACCAGTTGAAGCAGCATAGTGACAGTAATTTTAGGCTGGAAGGGGCGAGGACAAATACGACAATATAATGATGAAAGTAAGAGAAGAAAAATCGCTATTTTTACAACTCAAAGCTGTCGGACGTTTCACTCCCTCTGCCTTTCTTGTGCAACGAGCTTAACAGCTTTAGTAAATTGCCTTGCCAGGTCTAGTTTGTCCCAAGTGTTGTTTTGTACATGGACAAAAGTGAACAGAACAGCAAGGAAAGAGGGACGGCTGGAGAAGAGAGTTTCAACTGATTGGGGCTGGTTAGACATAAGGTTGCATAAAAGTGGAAGGCGATACCCTGAAGCTCTGCCATTCCACTCACAAATGGCATCGAGTGAAGAAATTCAGATCTTTTGGAAACACGAGCAAACAAAAGGAGAACACCAACCTAGAGTCTAGGTCAGATAATTATTCATATTCATGTGAATAAAAGCATTCCATCGTGCATCATGCAAAATAAGTAGATTATCAGTCCATAAGGTTTAAGGTTAAAATCAGGGACAGAAAAATTTGATTGGAATAAATCAATGATCATCATTGGCCTGATGATTAATACATGCAGGTTAGGCTGCAGCCTATCCCAGCTGGCTACGAGAGGTGGGGTACATCCTGCACAAGTCCCCAGTTCATCGCATAGACAAACACCCACTCACGCTCAGCCTCGCACCGACAGTGCTGGGAGGAAGCTGGAGAACCTAGAGAGAACCCACACATGGGGAGAACATAAAACCGCCACACAGAAAGGCCACAGGTGGAATCAAACCAAGGACCTTTTTGCTGTGAGGCAACATAGCTACCCACTACGCCACTGTGCTGCCCTCTCTGTAACTTTAAATCGCCAAATATTTTGTCTCTGGGCAGAAGATGTCCCACTGGACAAGCCCAGAGGAATTTTCACCATGCATTCTTTGTTTATTCTTCATCTCAGACTGCCTTGGTACCACGAGATAAATAAAATACAGTTGGACTGATTAGACTAATCAGAAATCCAAGAACAAGATAAAAAAAAACAAAGTTTGCCACATCTAGTTAACGGAGGAGCACCAGCACAACTCCTCTTTTATATTTGCACATTTAGTTTGCAACTAAACAATTTATGAGACAATAGCAATTCAATATACATATAAATATAACATAATATAATGTGCCTAGTTGTGACTCCCCTTATAAATTAAATGCTTTAAAAACATGGCAAAACTCCACTCTAATTTCGTCAGTCTTGCCCACAGCCCACAATGGTGCAACAGAACCAGCCACTTGCAGAGGGGCTACAGACATTTCTTTCTTGTAGCGTTAGATGTACCCCAGTCAGTGCCCCCCCACCAGCGCCTTTCAGTGACATGACTTTCACTGTGTGGCTAAGATAAGAAAAGGCTCCTGTTATTTCTCCATCAGGCTATCAGCTGGCTCAGACTTCCGTATTCTACCTGTAAGAACAATTTCCCCAAAACCTTACGTACTCACATAAAAAAAAAGAAAATCTGCCAAAGTCACAATTTAGATGTGAGCCATCATTACACAGTAGTTGCCAAACCCAGTATCTTTGTCACTAAACCCACATGGGTCAGACCTATGATGGAGATGGCATTATCATATTTGGACCATAATTTGTTTGGATTGGGCCGATGGCGTAAATGCCTTTCTACTGACAAAGCAACAGCAGATTTCTCCTTAATGTAACATCAGTGTTCTGCTGGAGCGATGTGGCATGCATCATTTGAGATGAAAATTGAAAGAATATTTAAGGGAATGTCATGAGGGACATTAATGAAGAACAGTTTTGCAAACACATTACGTCAACTACAGCTTTTGATATTTTCAAATGAAATGCAAACTGTTAAATAAGCTGAACATCGTGCTGAAAGCTGACTGGATACTCATGTGGAGCCCCTGCTTTCATACCTGGGCAGACACTGTGTTTTATGATGAAGGAAATGACACTCGATGAATATCCCAGCTCTCTCTCTGCAGATCCCAGATCCTTTGTGTTTCAGTATTTCGCAGAGACACTTATTCTCCCTGTTTCACACACACACACACACACATATATATATATATATATATAAAATGCAGTGAATATACCGGTAATGCAATTTGTAAATTCTCTCTAGCGGACAATTTAGCATTGATATTTACATACAGAAATATGGTAAGCTCCGACTAACTGAGAGCTGGCCTTTGCGTTTTACGCTGAGCCCTCTGTCATAATGTGAAATTCCACAATGTAAAAAAAAAAATCTGCATATTACCTTGAATCCACTCTACCGTAGAATATGTGCCTCCATAAATAATTTCAGTGCTGAAAGTATGAGCATAAGTGACACAACCAATAAAATCTCTCCTTAAAGGCACAGCCAGAGCGCTAGCGTTCAGGCCAGAAGTGACACGGTGCATTTAATGACAGCTCTTATGGATGATGATCCTCCATGCATGCCTAGCTTGTGACAACACATTTAAAATCTCTGAATTCAATGCAATATATTACAATCACCAAAAAATGCAACTTGTCTGTCTGTCTCTGTCGGTGACAGAATTATGGCACCAAAAGCATGCCCCAATAGAAGAAAAAAATACAGATGGGTTGAAGTTGCGTCTATTAATCTATTATTGAAGTGTACCTCCATCTTCCCACTCCATTTTATAACCCCATGTGGGGGGAAAAAACCCTGATATGGGGGAAGACATCAAATCTTGGCACAGCAGCGCTTTGTGGGGAAGATTAGTGAATGCACCAGATGCTAAAGGTGATGTGACTGTACGCATACTAATACAGAGAGGAGCAGCAAGCCAAACTTGTGTAGCATTAATAGAAATTACAACTGAAATATATGATAATGACATCCTTTTATTTCACCTACACAGCCAACGTTGCTGCCACCTCCACTGGCTAAAAATCATCAGCCCAATACCAGCCTAAGCTCACAGCCTGCATCGGAGCATTGATGCCTGTGTGGTTATAGCGTTCACACACACACACACACACACACACGCACACACGGAGAGAGACGCATACAAAGAAACACACCGGCTGAGGACACACTGTGTAATTATACAGGTGGAAAGCATCCTCATAGATCCTGCACAATAGATGCAGTGAGAGACAGAAATATACCCAGAAACGGAGGGAGAGATGCAAAGATGAATGCAAAACCACAATCCCCCCCCCCCCAGTGACATCACAGCCATACCTTGCGCCGCCGGTCCCTTGATCGATTCCTCTTTTTGATCTTTTCCTCCTCCTTCTCCCTCTGCTCCTGGGCGGCGGCCTCCGCAAGGTCCTTGGTCTTGCGGAGCTGCTTGGCGGCTTGCGCCATGGTGCCGCTGCTGCTGCCGCTGCTGCTGCTGCTGCTGCTCCAGTCACCGTCGCTCCAGCCCTCCTCTCGTTTGCACTACCACCAGCTGTCCCCGTTTCCTCCTGCCTCTGTCCCCCCGAGCCCCTTCACTTGCTACCTCTTCTCTGGTGGCCACCACGACATGTGCAAGCATAAGGCAACCGGTGGGAATGTCCGTGTCCGGATATTTGCGTGTGTGGCTACAACAGCGACAATACAGCCTCCAGCACCCACAAAGAAAGATGCTACAGCGAGTGGTGCTGATGCTGCGCGCCTGATCCGCGGCTGCTTCTCATCCAGTCTGCTTGCACTGCGCTGAATCGCATCCCCTCCCCCCTTCTTTCTTTCCTACATTCCTTCCTTCTCTCCTCCGTCCCTCTGCCTTCACAGACTAGTCACGCAGTCCCAGAAATAATCGTGGCGCAGAGCTCCCTCTTTTTTTCTGCCAAATGTCCTCTTCATCCACGCTTTTCTTTCAGGGTACCCCACTGTTGTCTTGCATAAGTGAGTCACAAAATATGAGAGCGCCAAAGCTGTGGAATGTCTTCAGGTTTGTATTTTATTGTTCACATTTTGTCTCCATGGCACCTCCTTCCTGGAATGAGAGAAAAATAAGACTAGTGAGGGAGAAAGAAGCTTGTAAAACAGAAATGGATATCACCTTTTTATCTTGAGCACTTGTTCTCCAGAATGATTCTTTGCACAGCCTCATCACTTTTACCCAATACCAAAGGTTGACGTAAATGCAACATGGTGCAGCACATTAACATTCCCTCCAGCCCAATCCCCTCCTGTTTCAGTGTAAGAAGCAAATAGGATGAAAAACATCAACAAGATTGCTTTTGAAAAAGTGCACGTGCACTTCCTCCCCTTTCATTCCACCAATTTTCCTCTTTGCATCACATCAAGAGGGCCGGCATGGTTGGTTGATCCTGCATTTCAAAAGAGTAAACAGCAGCAGAATGAACGATTTAAAGATGAGAATGTTAAAAATCATTTTGCTGATTTGGTACAACAACAACAACAACAAAAAAACTAACTCCATCAATACAAATGGAAAATAAATGTGTTGACAAAAGTGATGACATCACAGTCACAAAAAATAAATAAATAAGGCATTGGGAATTGGAGCAGATGGTACTGGTAAGGATGGGGCTACTGGTGCTGGGTTAGATCTGACACCACCAGTTCTTCTGCCAAACTGGTGCGGGCTAAATAAGGAATGTGATGACTCGGAAAAAATATCTATTTTTTTCTTTTTTTTTTGTTGCTTAAAGAAAATGTTGTGAGGTGAAATGAATTACTGAAACAAATGTGATTATCAGAATTTGGTTTTCTTTTTAAACATCTACTGTTTCAGCCATTCTAATATATTAAATTAAATGCAATACTTTATTGCCATTGGATTTGTTTTGGTGCAGTTAGTGCAATTTTACAACATCAAGCACATCATAAACAGTCACAACATTAAGGTCCATGTGCTACTTTACAGTTCACTCAAAGTCTTCCTACAGAGCCAGGTCTGAGGAGTTTAGGAGACAAACAGCACTGCATTGGTGGATGTGTTCCATAATTTATAAGCAAAGTAGATAGAAGCACTTTAAATATTCTCCTGAAAGCTTCCTGGAATATTAGGCATGATGTTCGGGATCTGAGTCTGTCTCAATAAATTCTCATTCAATCTGAAGGAAACTGAGGCTGAGGCTACAGGAGTGAATTATTTGTCATTTTAATTTTGAGTTCCATGAGTAAAATCGTGGCTCGCCAATCGATATATGGTGTATGTGTGGAATATTTATTGCCAGGATGCCCTTGCTCTTCAATTTGATTAAACTGTGATTTGTGATTCATGATCGACAAGTACAGCATTGCTGTTTATGTATGTATGTACATACTCCACCCCTTGTCCCCTGTGTTATACTGCCACCAAGCGGTAGCAGGCTATTATAGCTGTTAATCAGCAGTTTTCTATGCCTCAATTGTTATTGCAGTACTGTATTATCTTTTAGAAACTCCTTTATAGAAATGCAATTCTTACATTGTTTGGTGCAGCAATCCCCCTGTCAATTTAAAAACTTATATTAGACTTTACAAATATATGTCAGATAAGGAGACTGCCGTTATAGTTAGATGGTTTTAATTGCATTACTTTTAGATTTCTGGAACGGTTTTGTATCAACAGGCTTTTTGTGACGTGATAAAAGTCCAGCCTAACTGAATGCATTGTTTCAGGGATAATTGTGATTACGATAACGATGATTAGGCTACTTTTCAAATGTTTGTAATGCATTCCCTGATTCTACCATGATTTTTTTCCCTCTTATTTCTTACTCTATCTCCCAAGTCATAGCTATTGTTGTTGATCATGCCCAAAAATAAATATAATACATGTATGATATACCTCTGAAATGCCCTCCTGTTTTGCAGTGTCTTTCTAGTTGTGTCTTTTGGCCATACATTTACTATGGAGCCTTTATACATTTGTCTTTGCCATTGACATTGACTTGCATTTCCCTCAGCAAAATAAATAAGTATATAAATAAATATGGCGCTCAGCCAGTGCTGATGTGGCCAATCGAAAGTCCACACCCATCTCTGACGCAGAAAGACAAGTCGACATTGCTGCAACAAGGACACATTTCATCTTGACGTGACGCTTCCATATACACGTGCTGCATGTTCCAGCACCATCATATAATTTTGTAACTTTGTGTAAAACCGCTTCTTGAGATTTAAGATTTCAAAGGATGCATTCACGGTGGTTTATCAAGAATGTGTGTTTGGACGGGTAAATTAGAAAGTACATGATATGTAAATACACAGAACTATTCAACCCTGTAAAAATGCAAATATGAACACATTTTCTGTTTAAATCTGACTTCTTCTGCACCGGCATGGCTGAAGCTATTGATGCTGTCTATGTTCTCTGTCACTGCTACTATTGGCAAACAACTTATCACACGGATTTACTTGAAACTGTAGGTGTCAGCAAAGTTTCAACTTATTTATTCACCACAAGGGCAACGAGGAGAACACACATACACACAAATATTGGCTGATACGAAAGTGTGATATGCTTGTTTGTTTTCTCGAGGTAGGTATTGTGGCATTTCTTTTATGGTTTATTAAAAGGAACAGTACACAATGTCTGCCTATTGAGGTTGATCAACCAAAACAATGAAATATTAAAAAGCATTGTGGGAGTTGTGGTTTTTGTTGTTAAACAAACCGTGACTGACGATGCAAATTATTCACATGACTGAAAGGAAGTACCTAATGGACTCAATGATGAGGGGATTGTGTGTGTGTGTGTGTGTGTGGATTCCTGTTAAGGATAAGATGCGGCTTGTCTCCTATAACGCTCAGCTACACAATAAATAATCACATTTGTAAACACCCATCTGTTCCTTTAAAAAAGGTGAAAATGCTTGCGTAACATATTCGTGAGAGGATTGCTGCACACTTGAACAGATCGTAAAAATTACATTTGCTGCAATTGATTTCGGAGAAAGGCACAGAATCTCCCCGTCCTCGTTAAATCTCTTGCTGACGATGACTGCTCGTCCATTAGGAACATTGATCATTAGAGCTGGGCATGCCAGATGCACTCTGTGAGAAGTGCTTGGGGGAGAAAAGCATTTGGCAGACACCCAAAGATTATCTAAGAGTCACCCCCCTTGTGAAAACCAAGATTCCACAGCACTGCTTTCTTTGGAGAAGGAGAATAATGCACACTTTCTCTCTTTCTGTCTGAAATGCTGATGAGGAGACTCGCACACAAGGTCATTCTGCATCACATATAATAGTCCCCTTTTTCATCATCAAAGCCTTTTCTGCGAGCAGCTGATGATAATACATCTTACATATTTATCACCCCATTGATTTAGTCCTTGCACCACCAAGCACCTGCCACGTTTCAAACAGGCATTGGCGGGGACAAAAAGTGATAATTCAAGGTGTGGATTAACTCTTGTAAATCGTGACTGCAACCAGCACCGGCTTGCTTTTTATCTTCACGCTCTGCAGTCTTTTCTCCCTCACCGTGCCGGGAAACTCGCCGACCTCTGAGGGTCGGATTACCTGGCAGGGTCTGAGAGAGCAGCTCAGGAGTGCTCGAGGACAAGACTTGTTGGGGCTCTGGATCAATTCGCATCGACTGTGCCTTCTTTTTTTTTTACAAGGGTTACATTACAGTAAATGTGTTTGCTTTGCAGTAGTTCTGCTCACTGCGACGGCAAACACATTGTTCCATAGATTAGGGGGCAGGGCTGAGATGCAGGGGACTGGTCCTCCTCAAATATCTGGCGCAGCCATGACAAAGCAAAGGCCTTTCTTTATTGCAACAGTTTGACGCAGATTGATGTGACATGATGGGAAACGATTGAATCGATGATGGAATATGATATGATGGGACAGGGTATGTCATGATCTAATGGGAAGTCACAGGATTCACAGTAACTTCATCACTAAGGATCAAAGAAATTGATCCAGCTAGAATATATCTAAAAAGAATTATTCACTGAAACAAAATAAACAGTAAACAGAACTTTAATTATAAATTCAGCAGAAACAAAGTAATATTTATTTGTAACTAATAAATTATTTGATTAAGTAATTAATAACTTAATTTACTACTAATACTACTTCTTAAAACATTTTTAAGTAAAATAACTACTAAACAATTTATCGAGCGTGGAGATTCAGTCAATGTTCAGGTACTGAGTTGAACTCAAAACATTTCGTTAATGTTCTTCTCTTGGCATGGCTCATGAGGACGTGGAAGCAGGTTCAATGTCACACAGAAAACCGGATAGCTTTCTGTTTAGTACTTTGTATATTTTAAAACAAAAGCGAATTATTCGTTAAGCGCAGCATTACAGCAGTGGGTTTAATCACTTTTTAAATGTTTCATTTCATGTGTTCTATTTTTGTGATCCAAAACACAGACAATAAGCGTAACAATACACTTGATCCTGACACTCACACAAAGGCAGGAAGTCAAGGTCAGAAAGGAGAGAGGAGGGATGAGTGGCAAAATAGAACAGGAAGTGGGTAAAACACAGACACAAGACAAAAACTAAACATGACCTAGCACATTTTCCTGGACATGACATAAACCTCACGGAGGCCTTTTTTGATCAGAGGCTTGTGTCGCCTCAACTTTTTGGTTATTCTCAGAAGACTTGACTTACCTAACACTATTTATATTATCACACATTAAATCCCACTGCAAGAAGCCACTCAAAGGTCTTAAAGAATAAAACACACTTAAATGATAGCTGTGCAATTGTTTAAGGGAAAGGGTGGTAACCAATTTTCCACTCCTTTCCTTTTAAGACAAGTTCAAGGACTACATGTACTCATAAACAAAAATACATGTAAAATAAAGTAATAAATAAGAAGACGTAGAGCCAGGACAAGACATACAGTCCTTTAACCTCCTCTTTTAAAGCAACAATACATTTTCTGACTGAATATCTGCTACCGTCTGTTGATATGAAGCCATCTTCTGTTGCTGGGACGGTGCGGTTTGGAGTTGGCACATGAACAACTTACTTCACTGTCCTTTTGCCTCCTCCCTGCTCCTCCTTCTCCTTCACCTCCATATTGCAGGGAGACAGAAGCAAAGATGAAGACACATACAAAGAGGCAAGGGTGTTCAGCTCAGGAGAGGGAGGGGTCGAGTTTTTAGAATAAGGGGAAAGTGAGCTGCACTGCAGCAACTGGGCGTTGGCTCAGCCCACGGATGGAGTCGGAGGAGAGAGGGAAGCACAACGATGGAAAGTAATTATGCACATTTAAATACTGCTGCAACTAAATACAATATATCTATACTTATAAAAGATTTTACAACAATCCATAAAACCTTGCAACAGGAATAATAATTCACATTATAATATAGCACTGTGAGAGCAAGAGGCTACTTGTGTGGTATTACTTTTTACTTTTAAAACTCTGGGTACACACATAAATGTAATTATAAATATGTACTGAGGGTTTATGCAATTACTGTGAAAACTATTTTAGTGTGCAAACTCTTAGTGTTTAAATATGAAAGTCACCAAAAACAACAAATATGTCAGGCCTTGGGGAAAAGTTATGCAAGATTATAATGGCTTTTTCCCACTCACGCACTTGTTTAACTGCTGTTGTCGCATCTGTTCTTTCCCTCTCTCGGTGAAATATGAACCAGATGACCTTGTCTGGTTCTCCTGTCTCATCTCTTTGTACTGTCAGGTTTGTCAGTATGGGATCAACAATGCTTTTATACTTTAGTGTGGACATGTAAGGGTTAAGTAGCTGGCCTTGAATTCATGGTTTGCTGTGTCACTGTTTTGATGATGCAAAAGCTCACCACTATCTGCTGTGTGTCTGCATCCAATGGATGACCACAGTTGTATGATGCCTCTGCAGCATCATCGTGGGCACAACCTGAATTCTAATTCCACACCATGCATGTGTGAACGTAATTCAAATGAGAACACATTCCAATATGCACACAAGACATTTCAATGTACAAATCCACATTGTGCAAGTAGCTCCTAATCACCTGACTATCGTGTTTAATGTTTTAGTTTTAACACCCTACTACTGCATATGCCTAATTCCCACTCTCTAACTTTCCAATTCTCCATCTCCCTCTCGACATTCCTTCACACATTTCTCCTCTTTTCCTCCTTGCTCCTCCTGCCTTTCTCTCTCCAAGCCAGGAGAAATCTGCTGTGTCTGCAGGGGAGGCTATTTGGCGCAGGAGACCGGGAGTAATTGATAATGTTGCTGCTTGTGCTATCGGGAGAGCTGCGTGTGCTTTTAAAGGAAATGAGAAAGAGACAGACTCAGAGGGACGAAATAAAGCGAGACAGTTAAAAAGCGGAGGAAGACAGTGTCACCGGGAGACAGATGTTGGAGCAACTCCAAAAGTGAGATTGTAGGAAATGGTTTTGAGAGAAAGAAGATGCAGAAAGTGTTGCATTAAAACTCAGATAAACTTGTTAGAATATTGCTTTACTAAGAATTGTTGTGGATTGTGGGGTCTTATTAACCCTTATGTTATGTTAAGGGTCAATTTGACCCGTTTCAGTTTTCGTGTTGACCAAAGTACTGGTTATCCTTTATTTTTCGTCACACAATTTTGTGACTTTTCCTCATCTTGGGTCATGAACTTGTGTGTAAAATCTGGACACCTTGATGTGTAGTATAATGTCTGTGCAGACTTTGTATACGAATATGATGTTGGGGTCATTTTGACCCGGACACTTTAATGAGGGTAAGAAACTGTTCAGATCCAAAATAAACATTGATGTCTTTTATGTCCTTTATTTAGATTGCCCAATTATTTGTATTTTGACTCTCTCTGAATAGCTATTTTGACACAGAGACCCAGGTGTGAGTAGAGGAGGAACTTTTTCTCCCTTGTCCTTGTCACTGTTCTCATGTCATCTCTTTGACAAACACACCAAAAATGAGCTCCAGAAGGTTTACAGTTGATGCTACTTTGGCTTTAGTGATGCAGAGGAAGAGATTTCAGAGACCGGGGACAATGTTATTGATGATCCAGATTGTCAATTTTCCTCCAATGAGGAGGATTCAGAGGACGAGTCTGCCATTGTCTCTCCATCAGATGAAAACCAAGGAATGCAGCAATAATCATCCACAGAGGGGACATGGGCATCTAAAGTTGGTAATATAAAATGGTCAACAGCACCACACCAAAGCCGAGGTGGACTGTCATCTTCCAATGTCATCAAAAGGACTCCCGGTCCTACAAGATTTGCTGTCACACGAGTCGATGATATTCAATCAGCATTTCAGCTCTTCATATCCCCACCAGTAGAGAAGATTATACTGGACATGACCAATTTGGAGGGAAGGCGTGTATTTCAAGAGAAATGGAAACCACTGGATCAGACTGACTTGCATGCTTACATCGGAATTCTGGTATTAGCTGGAGTCTACAGGTCAAAGGGAGAAGCAACTGCAAGTCTGTGGAATCAAGAGAATGGAAGGCCAATCCTTCGAGCAACAATGTCTCTGGAGACATTTCACATGATATCTCGTGTGATCCGATTTGACAACCGCGACACCAGAGCTGTTGAACATTGAAAATCTGAGGAAATGGAGCAAGTCGAATGAAAAAAAAAAAGTGTTCATGAAGAGGAAAAAACTTCAAATAGTTCTTAAATATAGTGTTGGAATTAAAAATGTATTGTATGTCTCTTTTCTAAATGTTCATATAATCTAAAATGAAGATGTTATTGGTTTAACGCGTTTTTTTTTACTGTTTTGAGTGGATTTACACAGTGCGGGTCAAAATGACCCTAACATAAACAACGTAATTATTTTTCAACATAATACAAGGGTTAACCAAACTGAAACATCATTTGATGCACAAATTAATGGATGCATTAAGTAGTTTAACACAATATATTATGACTACAAATTTACAGTAAAACTATAGTTATATTATGAACATAATATATGTTGTGGGTTTTGCACGGTGGATCTAAATTACATTTTCTTTATTGCATGATCAGCTATTAAGTAATGATGACTACATAAAAACTGGCACTCGGAACAACTCCTGTCATATGAGCAGCATATTCAGTTCAAAGCTTCAGTGTAATTCAAGACTGCAATAGTGAAAACACTACAGAAATCTGATACATGGCATCTGATGTGAGTGTAAAACACGGTAAGTAAAAAAGAAATCTTTGCATAGAGGCAATGTTCTATTGTCGGACAAACTTTCCCCTAGGATGAATGAATTTTACCATCTCTTCTTGCCTCAGTGAAAGCTAGGGCAAGAAAATGTTCACGTCTTGTTTCTATGTTGTTGACGCAGTCACTTACAATTCAGAGGTTTCCAGCATTGTTGAGACAGACTGCGTCAAACATCACCACTAAAATATTCATGAGATCTCCCAGGCTAAACTCAGTGGCCTCAGGTTGGAATAAAATAGACCCTGATAAACAGAACAGAAAGCTGCTCCATCTTCTGTACTGCAAAGTAACATCAAGCAATACGCAAGCATGTATAATCAGCCATGACTCACGGAAAAGATTAGCTGTGAGTTTTCATATTTGCACGCCCCCTTACGCCTCAAAGACTTTGATTCAGCCTGAAATGCAACCAAACAGCAACCACAGATATGTTTGTTGCTTGTTTGATTGAACTTTAATACAATGTCCAAAATATTAAAAACACAAACGGGTGGAGGAAAGTGTGATGCTATTGCACTGATGGTTTTATCTGGTCCAGTAATTCGTTATAATTCACTAATTCTCTACACAGTATATGAGCAATATAGCTGCAGTAATCCTATGGTGTATGTTTCATACACACACACACACCTTTCGGGAGGTCGTCACCCTGACTTGAAGGATTATACTGTATAAGAATACTAAGTGGTACTTAGTAGGATTGACTGCAGGCTCCCCACAGCGGAGCCGTGCTACTGAAACTATTACTGTCAGTAAATAAATTGACCCTCATTAATCTTCAGTCATTCTCTGGATCAGAATTTAATTACAACTTTAATCCTAGAGTTTGGATAATGTATGGCACAGAGAAGATCTGATCATTTAGAAGGGCTCTTCAAACATTTACAAGGAACTTCTGGCGATAAGACCCCTAGAGGGTCCTCACACAATTGCAAGAATTTTAGTGTCTTTGTGCTCATTGCACAAAGACATTCCCTCTGTGGTGTTTTATTAATGTATTTGGATGATTTAGAGCTCTTTTTTTTTACAGTTCCTCCTTCACTCATTTTGCTAGCTGTACACCAAGTTGTGACATCATCAATTAGTTGTTTTGGCGATTTCTTTGCCAAATTGTAGACAAATTGTAGACCGACAAGCCTATAGTCACTAGCTCAAGTATATTTCTGGAAAAGGCAAAACAGGAACATACAGATACCACGGTTAACTAAATTTGGTCAAAAGATGCTGATGCTAATTTATTTTCCCATTTTCCCAGTAGGAAATGCTCTGGGCTACTGTTCGTATTTGTGTTTAAGATTGTGGAAGTACTACTTGAACGCTGTTAATCGGACTAGGCCGACACACAATTACACAGGTTTATTACAAAAACGTTTAGCTCGGGTGGCACAGTGGGCAGCGCTGTCGTCTCACAGCAAGACGGCTTTGGGTTCAACTCCTTTCTGTGCGGAGTTTGCATGTTCTCCTCATATCTATGTGGGTTCTCCTTCAACCTCCAAAAGCATGCAGCTGAGGTGAATTGGTTATCTGCTGATCCATTTTGGATGGATGCCGCCATAATGAATGCAAACAAGCAGAGTAGAAACAAGCAGGCAAAACATATTTGTTAAGCAGAAGCAAAGCACAGCTGCAGTTAACCCCCTCCCCAAACAAGCCTTTAATTTTGAGCAGCATTTATCTCAGACACAGACATTTATTTTTATTTACCTCCCACCCCATCACCCACATTGACTGGGTGGTGCAGTTTTCATCCTGTTGCCTTATCAAACAGCCAACCCTTCTTTGAAACACATCCGTGGTCAATCCATCATCCTTAACAAATCATTTTAGTTGTTAAAAATTCAACCAAAGATTAACTGTGCTGGTAGAGGAGCAGCAAAGATTGTATGAGTCATTTAGTAGGTCATAAATCATTTTGACATTTTAGTGCAGAAGGTCAGTACAGACTTTACCCTTTACTCCAGCAATGTTCTGTACATTACAGTTACTCAATGAATGGTTAGTTGTTATCCATATTATGTCCTCAAAATAAAACAACAGCCTCTATGAACCTCAATGACTCTGCTCTTCTCTCTCTCTCTCCTCCTCCTCCTCCTCCCTTCCCTCATTCAGCTCCATCATGATTCAGCAAATGACTGTCTGCAGCATGACTCAACTTTCCTCTCTGCACCTCAGTCTGTCTCTCCAACCGCTCATCGACAAGGCTAACTATAATGTACAAATACCGGAATGGCTTAAAATAAAACAGACTGAAAATAGAAACTCATTTTCCTTCATTGTCCCTTTCTGGATTTTCTGCCTGGCACAACGTCTCCCTTAATGCAGAGCAAGTGTCTTTACTGCTTTAGTTTAGACAATGTCATTTTCACACCCTTGATCCACATGATCAGATAAGACAGATTAAAGATAGCACAATGTGTTTGTGTAGAAGATTTAGCAACTGCCTTCTCACATTCTAAAGAGCCAGTCAGGACATTTGTTATGTCCTTCCAACACATTACAACTTCATCATGTAATTTTGATATCATATGCAATTTACTCTTCCTGTAGTCTATTTCTAATACCGACTGGATCTGTGAAAATGCATGTAAATATGAAAGCATTCCCTGCTGGAAACACTGTATGTTTTGTTGCTCTGGTATGTACGGTCGTCTGTGTTGGCAGAACATTTGTATATTAGGTTCTTTAGTGGAAAGATTTTTTTTTAAATCCGCATCTGCTGTCCAATTGATAAAAATGTTGTCTGGATTGTCTTATTCTGCCTGATTGCGTGCATCTTCTTACATTGCTGAACTTGTATAGTGAAATCTCTTAACTACAAAGATCTAAGGTGAATGACCTTTGATGATGCTTTCAAATTTTAGACCTCAATGCTTCTTTTCTTTCTGTGAATGGAATGAATCGTAATGTTCAAAATCCACACACAAATGTAAATTCAGGTCTCATGCCTTTCCTTTATCATTTTTTCTTTCTTTCTGCTGCCTCGCTTCAAAAATTATATACAATTATACATCCACCCACAGACTCAGCTACATTCACAGATCTGTACTGTACAAAAAGTAAAAGCGATGATTCACATCAGTTATATTGAGGTGACTCATCTCAGTCAGGCGAGAGAACAGCTTCTTTCAGCATCACATATCAACCCATAATTCTTTGAGCCTGGACATGTGTGGACATTTTACCAAAGTGTCACAACAATAGAACCAAGTCATGTGATCCTAAGGATACGAGGCAACACGGCTGTTTTATTAAACATATTTCTAAGCATTTTTGCAATTGTCACTCCAGTTATTCAGATTTTTTTTGTGTGATTTTGCTGATCAGAACCCACAGCATGAAAATGTAAAACAATAAATTAATAAATGATGGAGGACAAAGACAGTACAAGGGAGACAGTGCTCCTGTGTAGGTGGAGACCGTAGAAGAGGGAGGAGGGATGCAGAGAAGGAGGGCGAGGAGCCACTGCAGATTAAAAGTGCACAGTCAGACCACTATGGATGGTCCAGGATATTAGAAAAAGATGGATACATAGAACTCTGGGAATGACCCTAGATAATATTTCCTCTTGCGCTGACAACTAAGAAGCACAGTATTTGTATACAATGACGCTTATTCTATTTGCTAAGTAGCTTGAACTGTTAGAGAAGGGAGGATAGATGTGTGGGTGGTTATATAATTTACTCTCAAGGGTTAAAAGTGAAGTGAGTGTTAAGAAAACACACACTCACTGCCAGTGTCAGCATTCTCGCATGAAGAGGCTGACTTATTGCCCCATCTATTGAGTTGGCATGTATGCAGCCTCTTTCTGATGAGAGGAGCGTAGAACTAAAGAAGTGTCCCGCCAGCAGGACTATAGCTGAGAAGGCCCCTACTGACCATCCACGTCAGTATGAGTTAAAAAGACTTAAACAGAGGGAAGAACTTATCAACAATATAAAAAAACAGAAAAACACACACACAAATTGTGTGTGTGTGTGTGAATCATTAAAAAAACAAAAGATAGGCTCCAAAATAGGTGGAGCATATCCTGAGGTTATAGCTCAGAAAGTAGTCAAGGTTAGGGTGGTTGTGGTATAACAGACAAGCTTGTGTTACAAGACTGTTCAACATACTGTGTGAGTGTGACCCTGAAGTACAGCTTCAGAAGCAGCAGAGCATGCATGATCATTTAATTACTGCTAAAAGCACTTCTGGTAAGATGCATACTATATTTCATTGCTTGTACTTGTGACATGCTCAATGACAATACATGTAATCTTATCTTATCTTATGCAAAGTGCAACATGTGTAAATGAGCTTGTGTGGATGGCACTGGTGCAGGGACACACACAACTGGTAAGCATCGTTCGACAACTAGATTTACAGCCTGTAACGCCAACATACACAACATGTCATATGTGTTTTATGTCTACCTTCACCTTTGGATCTAGCAGAGCCTGCTTTGAAAAATCACAGTTTTAATACTTCAGCATCTGAAATGTAATGTCAAGAAATGCAATCTAGTTAAAGACGAACAGACAAACATGTGAGTGATTCAAGATAAATGAAAGTATGATAATGAATCGCATTAAGCTAAGCATATTATGCACTGAATTATTTATCAGTAGCACTAAAGGCTGCTTAAAATGTGAGAAAAGTATAAATGACTGTTGACTTAACACAGAATGAGACTTTCCTTTCATGATTGTGACATATGGAGGTGAGTTTCATTGAATAATTTGCATGCGCACTTGCGTGTGTGTTTGTACATTGATTTTGTGTTAACTCAAGGAAACAGCTGATTTATACCGCACTCCCACAGATGTTTGCTGTACGTCATTAGAAGGTGAGAGATTGAAACTCTTCTTGCTGAGGTGGAATCTTCAGAAAAGTAAAAAAAACAAAACAAAAACCTAGCAGGTTACATTTCCAAACTTTAGTGAGGAACTGGTGATTTGTGTGTGTTTGTGTGTTTGGGTGTGGGTGTGTGTTTGATTTTATTTTGGGTATGTGTGGGCATTATATGTATGTGCAGGTTGTGACTTGGCTTTTTTTCCCCAATTACTTTCCCAGCAAAAGGATAAAACGTGGAACAGCTGTATTTATTTCTGTCGTTTAGCCGTCCACAGAGAATCACCTCTGTGAATGACGCTACATCAGCTGGTCAAAGTGAGGGAGAGAGAGGAAGAGAGAGAGAGAGGTACTGATGCATTGCAGATAAACTGCAGATCTCAGTGAAACCCCTCCCTTTCTCGCCTATGCAACCCCTCCACCTCCAGTCGTGTTGCTCTCTTTTGCCGTAGCACTCCTCCTGACATCATCACCGCCTGCGGCCCCCTCACTGCCATCACTCTATACAACCTACAGCTGGTCACAACCTGTTTATCTCACCCCCCCCCCCCCCCCCCCCCCCCCCCACCACCACCCCCCGATGCTCTGATTACCTTTCTCACCCATCAGTCTCTTCAATGCTGTTTTCTTTCAATGCTTTCACAAAACAAAAGTTTGTCATGAATGTAACTTTGTAAAAAATCTGCATATTTTAGAGGTTAATTATATTCCTTTATCTAATTAGTGAAGTACAATAAGTGAATAAGTGTACAATAAGTACAATAAGTGAAGTACAAATACAATGTGTTTGTTTTTTTTATCACAGAACATCAAAATGTTGTCTCCCATGACTGAGGGAAATAAAATGTATCATTCAGTGTTAATTTCTGCTTACTGGCTTTAATTTACTGCTTTTGTTTCCCTTAAATATCTTTAAGGTTGATAAAATTCTGTTTTTCCAGTGTTTGTTTGTTAAAAGGCTGCTGATGGCCTGTTAGGCAATTATTATATTCTACACTATCTTGCGAATGTAAATACAGTTTCTCGTCTTATGCAGCATATGCATCAGCAACACTGTCAACCCCCTCTGGGGAGCTGAATGGTCAAACTGAAGCTGAGCACGCAATTGTGTGAATCCCTCGGTAACCGACATGCAGAGAGGATTCCGAACAGATTGAACATGATGGCAAAAAAAAAAAAAATCAAGATCAGGAAATCCTGAGGAAGAATTAAAGTAAACGCCTGTGTACATTTTCCTTTTCTGGTTTTCCATGTATCCCAGTACAAATAGCGAAGGAAGAAAAGAAACATCTTCCCTGGTTTGGTGCAAAGAAACTCGCCTGAGCCCTGACCTCATCCCCATCCATGGACCTTTGGCATGAACCGGAACTTTGACACAAACATTTTGTGGAGACTCAGTCCATTACCGAATCATTTCTGGATTTGCAGCCCTTATCCTGTCAACAAGTTATCCTGCTATATTAACAATGGCAAGGCTGCTCCAAACGGCCACGCTGTCCTTGTATTCCTGCATTAGCATATTCTAGATCTGCGGTGACGTCTGCATGTTCAAGGATGACGTTTTTCAGCTTCACCTACTGAAGAAAGCTAAGTCGATTTGCAGGAACAAAAATCATCCCCTGAATCCGGAATATAAGCTGCTTCCATCCGGTGTTCGACTGGCACTCCCCCCGGTTACTAGAAATAGGTATACGTTCTCCTTTGTCCCACTTTCCATCAGGGCCCTGAATGCCACAGAAAAGAGGTGACCCTGCTAGTTTTTTTTTTTTGTATAGCCATACAGAACCTGTTTGCCCTGTTTGCACTGTTTTTGTATTATCACGTACTATATTTAACGCCTTACTACAATGCTGCTCTAATTTGTGCCTTATATGTCCCTTAATTGTGTCTTACGTGTCCGTTATATGTTGTGGAAAATGGGTGTAAAACAAATTGCCCTCCGAGGGACAAATTCAATAAAAGTGAAGTGAAGTGAAAGCTGAGCTGACTCTGAATGGCTTGTCTGCTTGAGAGAACCTGTTTCTGCTGCAGTACCATTTGAAAGCCTTCCAACCACTCTGCAGTGTGCTGCAGCCCAGAGATGATGTTTGACAACTCCCCTGCTTTTTTTTTTTTTATCCAGCCCATACATACTCACTTTGTCGTGTACATCACGTCGCTGCTGCCTCACATTGCCTTCCAAACCACCGCAAGACTTCCGGTGAGTAGCCTTATTAATGAAATATGTGGTTCTAAATCCCTGCAGCCTGCGGGAGGGGCCTGTACAGAGAAGCTAGTAGCGGTCAAGGGCATTCTAACATGAGCAAGTGAGGATAGAGTGGGTGTGGCTGGTGGTACGCAATCATTTACGAAACGCCTCAGTGCTTAAAATAGGCAGACAGATGAAGGGATAGTCATTGTGACTGTCTCTCCCTGCCTCTCAGTGGAGCTCTCTCTTTCTGTCTCCAGTGCACTCTAAAATTGACCATGCTTGATTCATTGGATCGGCCTGACTAACGCTTGCAGTGGAAATCCGTGTGGGTGGGGTTGGGCGGCGCTGGGGCAAAAATGATATCTCCATTCACATGACAGGCCCAACCCGATCGCTAAAAGTGATTCTTGTGCTGGACTCTTGATTTGATTTCATTTGATTTCATTCATTGTGAAGCTTATATGCAGGAATACAGAACACGTGCTCCAACATAAAAGACACGAGGAAGTGGCCCATCATGACAGAAACATTCAACCAGAGAGAGATCAGCTCTACAAGATTTATATCTGTAGAAGGAATAGAACATATACATAATAATGAATATTATTATTATTATTATTATTATGTTAGCACAAATGTGGATATTTACTCATTGCCTTCGCACACATTTAAGGTGCTCAAGAGTTTATGGGAATATCCTGCAGGTCGCTGTCCTTGGTGCTGAAATGACTGGATCGCTACCGCAACGATTGTTTCTTCATACAACATAAACACATTGGTTGGTTGATTCTAACATCTATCTATCTATCTATCTATCTATCTATCTATCTATCATCTATCTATCTATCATCTATCTATCTATCTATCTATCATCTATCTATCTATCGATCCATCCTGAGGGGGTGTGCCTATCCTTGTTCCTGGCTCGTAGGCTATATAAGGAGCAGACAGAGGAGGTCTCGGTGCTGTGCGAGCCATACACCCCTCACCTGCAGTCCAGCACCCACACCCACACCCACACCCACACACCCACACGCACTCCTTCATCTACTGCACTGAGCCTCTCCATTCCTCCGCACATCTCCTACGGTACTCCAACCGGATGAGTTACCCGGTGGAAACTATAGGGAGCCCCTTCAGGAGAAGTATGGATACAAGGACGACCAGCTACAGCTACAGCCGCTCCAGCGGCAGCCCCTCCAGCGGCTTTCGGTCCCAGTCGTGGTCCCGGCCAAGCCCCGGCTCCACCACGACCACAAGTTACAAGAGGAGCCTGAATATGCCGGTGTCCCGGGCTTACGGCTCCACGGTGCTCAGCGCCGCCGACGGCGTTGATTACAGCCAAACGTCCATCCTGAACGGAGACTACACGCGATCTAACGAGAAAGAGCAACTCCAGGGGCTCAACGACCGCTTCGTGGTTTACATCGACAAGGTGCACTACCTGGAGCAGCAGAACAAGCAGATCGAGGCGGAGATCCAGGCACTGCGGCAGAAGCAGGCGTCGCGCTCCCAGCTGGGAGATCTCTACGACCAGGAGCTGCAGGAGCTGCGCTCCGTGCTGGAGCAGATCCACCACGACAAGGCGCAGATCCAGCTCGACACCGAGCACGTGGAGGAGGACATCCAGCGGCTCCGGGACCGCTTCGACGAGGAGGCGCGCATCCGGGAGGAGACGGAGGCCATCATTCGCGTCCTGAAGAAGGACACGAGCGACTCGGAGTTGATGAAATCCGACTTGGAGAAGAAAGTTCAGTCGCTGCAGGATGAGATCGCCTTCATCCGCAACAACCACGAGGAAGAGGTCGGCGAGCTCTTCGCGCAGATCGAGGCGTCTCAGGTGACCGTCGAGAGGAAAGATCCCCTGAAGACGGACATCACCGAAGCGCTCCGGGAAATCCGCTGCGAGCTGGAGGGTCACTCCAAACAGAACCTGCAGCAGACGGAGAACTGGTTCATGTGCCGCTACTCCAAGCTCACCGAGGCTGCGGAGCAGAATAAGGACGCCATCAAGTCCGCCCGTGATGATATCACCGACTACCGGCGTCAGCTGCAGTCCAAGACGGTGGAGTTGGAGTCCGTCCGCGGGACAAGAGACTCGCTGGAAAGGCAGCTGAATGACATCGAGGACCGCCACAACAGCGACCTGGCCAGCCTGCAGGTGAGCGAACGGCGGCAGAGCCGTGCGTAAAGCGCTGGAAAGCGCTGCAAAGAGCCGTGTGTAAAGAGCTCAGTATAGAAATACCTCGACAGGTCTCAGCATGATGACATTTTATGTTTTATGCTTCACAAATGTCACTTGTGTGTTTAAAAACAACAGTTTGTATTGCTATGACGTAATAATTGATATTACGCATGTATTTATCTATGCGGCGTTTCCGCCCCCCTGACGATCTAATAAGATTGAAAACAATAAAACAGATCGTTGGTGGACCGTGAGTTAGCATTTTCTGCTGAGTAACGACTGTGATGACGTCATCACTGCGCTTTGAGAGACTTCCAAGAGTCAGGAAACGGTTAAATGGAAATACTGCAGCTCCCCCCCCCCCTCTCTCTCTCTCTCTCATTCTTTTTTCTCATTGTTGGCTCTGCCCTTGTATCATTTACATTTTGGGTGGGGGTTTATTGACAGGTATGGAGGCTGCCCTTGAGCACTGTATTAACTCAATATAAATTAAAGACAGACTTCATGGGATGTTTGAAGAGCGTAAATAAATAAAAGGGTAACATTAGAAAGTCCTTGTAAGGTCTGGATATTTTAAGAGAACAATTATTTTCTCTGCACATGCATGACTTTGTTTCATTTAAACAAATTTCTCTTTTCCTCTCTCAGGAGACAATTCACCAGATGGACAATGAGCTCAAGAGCACTAAATGGGAGATGGCGCGTCACCTGCGTGAGTACCAGGACCTGCTCAATGTCAAGATGGCCTTAGATATTGAGATTGCTTCATATAGGTATGTAATGACACCCAAAAATCACCTTAGAAATAACATCAACAGATGTTGTCCAACTTTATATTTGCCAAAAGTGAGAATGAAATGCTTGATCTATTGTTCCCAGGAAACTCCTTGAGGGTGAAGAGACCCACTTTAGCACTTTCCCTTACCGCCAGGCAATAACCACCACCAGAATTGTTAGACCTAAATCCGAAGCTCCAAAGCTTAAGGTGCAGCACAAGTTTGTGGATGAGATCATTGAAGAAACGCGAGTGGAAGATGAGAAGTGTGACATCGATGAGGCCCTAGCAGAGATTGCACAGGAGCTGTCTGCCACGCTCGAAGATGGAGGCGATGAGGGAGAAGAGGAGGAGGAGGAAGAGGGAGAAGGTGAAGAAGCAGATGATGCGGGGGAAGAGGGGGAGTGGGAGGAAATTGTAGCCACCACTCAAGCCAAAGTTAGCTCCAGTGCACCCACTAAACAGGAAGAGGAAGAAGCTAATGGAAAAGGTGGTGATGATGAAGAAGAAGAAGAGGGGGAGGAAGAAGGTGGTGATGGAGATAAAGAAGAAGAGGATGAAGAAGGAAGGGGAGATGACGCAGAGGGAAGCGCTGGAGGAGAAGGAGAACAGGAAGTAGAGGAAACAGTTTTGTGTTCCAAAGCTCCAGAGTCAAAAGCCTCGCCTGACAAAGACAAGGCTGCAGATAAAGAAGGCAGTGGTGGAGAAGACGAGGCCACAGCTGAAGAGGAGGCTGACGATAAAGACGCTGTGAGTGACAAAGCATCTAAAAGTGGAGATGAGAAAGAGGAAAAAGATGATGCAGACAAAGACACAAAAGAAGAGAATCTGCAAGATAAGAAGTCAGAAGAGGTTGTGGCCAAGACAGAAGCTCTGAAAACAGAATCTGCAGCACCTGAGACCCAAAAAGAGGAGGATGTCAAAAAATCAACATCAAAACCTGATTCTCCAAAGTCAGAGTCCCCGAAACCCACATCACCAAAGTCTGAATCACCTAAACCTGAGTCTCCTAAATCTGAATCTCCCAAGCCTGCATCACCGAAGTCTGAATCACCCAAAGAAGGCTCACCTAAGGTTGGGTCACCTAAAGAATCCTCACCAAAAGCTGGGTCCCCAAAGTCAGAATCCCCAAAGCTTGGATCACCAAAAGCTGATTCACCTAAAGCTGAATCCCTGAAACTTGGATCCCCAAAAGCAGATTCACCTAAAGCTGAATCCCTGAAACTTGGATCCCCAAAAGCCGATTCACCTAAAGCTGAATCCCTGAAACTTGGATCCCCAAAAGCCGATTCACCTAAAGCTGAATCCCTGAAACTTGGATCCCCAAAAGCCGATTCACCTAAAGCTGAATCCCTGAAACTTGGATCCCCAAAAGCGGGTTCCCCTAAGTCAGAATCCCCCAAATCTGGTTCCCCAAAAGTGGGTTCCCCTAAGTCAGAATCCCCCAAATCTGGTTCCCCTAAACCAGAATCCCCAAAAACGGAATCTCCAAAGACAGAGACCGCTAAGCTAGAGCCTCCTAAAGCTCCTGAAGAGAAATCAGAGAAAAAAAGTGACTCAAAAGATGAGAAAAAAGAAACGAAGGATGTTTCCATGAATGGTGATGTTGACAAGAGCAGTCAAGAAGAGAAAGAGAAGAAGGATGAGGAGAAAGAAGCAGACATGCTCGCCAACGGAGTGGATGAGAGTCCCGTCAAGGACGATGGCAGCCAGAAGGTGGTCATTACCAAGACTGTGGAGACGATTACAACTGGAGAGGATGGATCCAAACGCATCACCAAATCAGTCACTGTGACCGAGACCTTGAAGGATGTGGAGGAAGTGCCAGAAATGGTGCAGGAGAAGCTGGTGTCCACCAAGAAGGTGGAGAAGCAGTCCACCCAGTCCGTCAAGCAGGTGACCGAGGGCAACTGAGTCGACTGGAGACGGTCGATGAGCAGGACGGAGGACCAGCGGAGGGGACACGGAGACAAACAATCAACACCAAACTAACATAAAGAAATCATACAGCTAGAGCGATGTAATAAAGATAACCACTCTCAAACATACAAGACAAATCATGGAGAGAAGCCAAAAGTTAAACGCTTCAAATTTCAAAAATGCATGCTGAGTGACAGCTTCTTTTGGCCGGATGCAGCCTGGAGCAAGTGACTGAGACATTTCATCTTTTATCTTTCTTTCTGCAGTTAGTGGGTGAGCTCAGGTTCGGGAGGGGGGGGTCTCTGCATGCTAGCTCTTATACGTATGTATGATAGAAATGCACTGTAGAAAGATGAATTATATGAGAGGAATAAATGCAATGCGAGTGGGAGGGAGTGTAAGAAACAATGTTAATGTTGAGTTTAAGTATAAGGGGGGGGGGGGGGGCAGTGAGTGGGTGGGTCCGTCATACAGATACGTTCTCGACTGAAGAAGCCTTACTTGACATGTGAAGACCTCAACTGAGCCAAAAAGGAACTAACAGCAGCGCGGTAAACACATAACCACATGCACCCAGTAACTGAGGCAGTTAAAGCTTAACAAACCCCAAGAAACTCCGAGCCTTAAACATGCTTTTTAATTGTGTCTGTTACGTTTACTCAAGTGCAACTGACAAAAGATAACAACAACAGTAAATGTGCAAATTTGTGCATTATTGTGTGCATAGGATGGACTTGAATTTAAATACAGAATTAAATGAGGTGCTACTGTTTGCAATCCCATGACAATTTCCCAGCAGCATTTGCTCATAATAAAGTGAAATAAATACTATACTGTGTACATTGTGTCTTGTCATCGCTTATGCATTTATCAGGATATGGTTTGCAAATACATGCACAGGTGTCAGATATCACATTAGTCATTACCTTAAGGAACATTTAATTATTAAAATAATGGACATTATTTTAAGAACATATATCATCTTAAATACCACAATGTCATTATACCAATTTTAGATAATTCAACTAATGCAAACTCGTTATTTTCCAGTAAATTTTAATGAAACCAAATAATGGAGACAATTATTTCTTAGCTATAATTTCTTTTTAAATGTCTATGTACTGTAGCACTTACACTTACTATTTATTTTTATCACTGACTTCACTCTTCTTATACATTTGAGGGATTTGAAATGCACCAGTCCATTCGCTAATTTTCAAATCAACTTTTATTAATGCATAAACAGACAACCATGACAAACAGCATCAAAAACTTGAGCATCATAAATTGAGAACGTGAATCAAATGGAATTTATACACGTATAAATTCACTTGAATATACACCAAAGATTATAGAGACAACAACGTGGTCATTGTTTGAAAAAAGAAAGCAGGATTAATAACACTATTTTGATGCATTCTTCAAGACATCAACACCGTCATGATCAAATGAAACAGGCCACAAGAAAAAAAAACTATGCAATAGATAGACAATATGCTTCTTTTTGTTTAACCTTTGAGATAAAGCATTAAAACGTCATTTGTGAAAACATTCTTAACAACAGTACAAGTAGCGAGTTTAACTAGCCTCCACAAGTTGCAGTCAATCACAGAGATAAAAGTAAATGCCAGCAGAAAACGCTGAGAGTGCATTAAACCTCGAGAGGATGTGCTTTTGTATGAATAGAGTTTTCATTAGGGCGGGGCGGGGCGGGGCGGTGGCGTAATGGGTAGCGCTATCGCCTTGCAGCAAGAAGGTTCTGGATTCGATTCCCTTCTGTGCAGAGTTTGTATTTGTGTTGTCTGCATGGGTTCTCCGGTTTCTTCTCACCTCCAAAAAACATGCAATTTATAGGTGAATTGATCAATCCAAATTGTCCGTATAGGTGTGACTGTGTGCGTGAATGGTTGTCTGTCTGTGTGTGGCCCCGTGACGCGCTTGGCAACGCCTCCGGGATGTTCCCAGCCTCTTGCCCGTAATTTGTTGGGACAGGCTACAGCAACACCCGTGACCCACAGCAAGGTCACCCAAAGCGCTGCTGCAGACGAGACGATTGAGGTCGTCTCATCTACAAGAAAGAGAAAAAAGAATGGACGTTTTCTTTTGCTGAATAGGAAAAGTGGATTTTATAACAGATATGCAAAATGCACCAATATGGGTGGGAAGTTTGGAGCCAACCTTTCTAAATTATATTATGGGGCCTGACAGTTTCATTAATAATCAGAAACTGGTAATTGTCATATATTTAACAGTGCAAATTAGCAAAAATGTACCCAAGAAAGGCTAATAATATTATCCCTCAAACTAACTCACTGCATGAGTGACTGCACGAGGACAGTTTGAATAAACGGTATGACAACAAACATACTCGTTCCTTTATTTGTTGAACTCGGTTTCTATTCACCTTTTGGAACGGATCACACGGAATTACAACACGTGGACAGGAGAGATTATAGAGGTTACAGGGGTTATTATAGTGTAAATCTGTCCTCCGACTTGAAATGTCTATCATGAATTGCTTGTGTTTCACCGAGCTCAAAATAAATGCCACACTTTGCTTTAAGGGGTATTTATTTACTCACGCACTCATGTTTGCAATCATCAAGAGCACACAATAAACTCACCAGGAAGTGTGCACTCAGCCTGTTATGAACTACTTTGGATGTTGGTTTGCATTTAGCCTTGGCTTGTTGCTGTAAATAGGTGTTGGATTGTTTTACTGAGTGCCATGTTAAGCGGATTAGAGAGGAGGGGGCTGATGCCTCCGGTGATAAAGCTGATATCCTTGATTGATGCTTTCAGGGGCTGCTGCATTACTTCTTAACTTTTGTGCTGCTTTCCTCGGGAGCTTCAGGTTTGGCTGATTTCCCTTGTTCTTTTTCAGCATCAGTTATGCCGTCTGTTTTCAAAGCTGCTTTGTCATCTTTGTCGTCTGTTTTTGGAGCAGCTGTGTTGTCTTTGTCATCCGTTTTGTCTTCCTCCTTACCATCCGGTTTATCTTTTTGCTCTTTGCTTTTCTTTTCCATTTCCTTATTCTCTTCTTCTTTTTCATTCTGACTTTTGTCCTCAACTTCTCCCTTTTCATCCGTGCCTTGTGTCTCTGTCACTTCTTCTTTTTGCTCCTCCTCATCACCACCTGCGTCAATAGATGAGAATTATAATAAACCCACCGACCTTTCATTGAGTAAGCAAAGAATATAATCAAAACTTGCACTGACCCCTTTCTTCCTCCTTTGCCTCTACATCTTCCTCCTTAGCCTCCTCTTCCTCCTCTTTCTCTTGGTCTCCATCCTGCTCCTCCTCAGGTGGGCCGGCGTCTGCTTTCTGAGCGCGGCTGCAAGAAATGACTCCCTGTGTGCTGCTGATGCTGGAGCTGAGCAGGCGGGAAGTCATCAGATAGGATGTGCCAGAGTTCATACTGGAAAGGATGGGCTGGCTGAAGGAGGGGGCGGACAAACTGTGGCTGTAGAAAGAGGACACGCCCCTAGCCACTCCCACGCTGAAGCGAGTCTCCTCCCCTTCCAACAACTTCCTGTACAGGCCATGAAATTCAATTTGTCAGTTGTCATTCCCTCTATACACACACACATGCTGAATTATTTTCACCTAAAATGACCTAGTGAATGATAACCTCTCTAAAAGACTCACAAATAAGTCAATAAGTTTGGTGTCCTTGTTCATTGTTGCTTTCAGAAATGCATTTTCTTGTAATTATTTTATTCAAAGTTCTGTTATATTTCACCTGTATGCAGCAATCTCGATGTCCAGAGCCATCTTGACATTCAGGAGGTCCTGGTATTCTTTCAGGTAGCGTGCCATTTCCTGTTTGATGTCCCTGAGCTCACCTTCCAGCTGACTGATGGTGTCCTGAAGAGGAAATAAAGTCCAGTCTTTTAGGGTTCAGCGCGAACAAGGATATATGAAGTTAAATTAAATGAAAAACCTGAGGAATTATGTGATTAATATCCCCAAACCAAATTATCTGAATAATTTAAATGGTAATAAAGACCAACCTGCATAGCAGTTATTTCAGCACTCTGGTTCTCCTCCATCTCAAGTAGCTGCTTCTCAAGGGATTCATTGAGACTCCTGCAGGCATCGATCTCCAGCAGGCGGGTCTGGAGCTGGCGCCGATACTCCCCTGCTTCGTCCCTAGAACTTTTCACGGCATTGCTGTGCTGTGCCACAGTCTCAGTCATGGAGCCCACCTTCCCTCTGAACCACTCCTCCGCGGCCTGCATGTTTCTTGCTGCAAGCCTTTCGTACTGGGACCTGATGTCCCTGAGAGCCCCAGACAGGTCAGGAGTCGCTGCATCCGACTCTATCGCCACCTGGACACCGAGCTGGACCTGCACCTGAAGCTCAGCCACCTCACCCTCATGAATCTTCTTGAGGAAGGCCAGCTCACCCAACAGGGATTCAATGCTCTTCTCCTGCTCGGCCTGAGCTAGGGCAGCTTGGTCAGCCTCACGGCGGGCCTCCATCAGGCTGCCCTCTGCATCTTCCCGAGCTAGAACCTCTTCCTCATATCGACCCTGCAGGGCACTCAGAGTTTGTTCCAGATGCTCTCTCTGTCCCAGGACAGCCTGCCTTCCTGCCCTCGCCTCGTCCACAGCTGCCCTCAGGGCTCGGGCCTCCTGCTCATACAGCGCTCCGAGACGGGACGGCTCGGTGTGCCTCTGCCTCAGCAGCAGCAGCTCCGCCTCCAGAGCATGGTTCTGCTGCTCCAGCTCACGCACCCTATCAATGAAGCCGGCGAAGCGATCATTGAGATCCTGTAATTGGTTGCGCTCCTGGGTGCGAACGGTGCGAAATTCAGAGCTGATCTGGGCCGCTTGACTGAGCTCCAGTTCCAGGGAAGAGGCTTGTGAAGAGGAGGAGGAGGAGGAGAGCAGCATCCGGGCGGGAGAAGAGTACTGCAGACGGGAGGTGGACAGTGGGGAAGAATGGGAGGAATAGGCAGAGTGGGTCCTTCCTCTGGTCACCACCACCCGAGAGGGAGCCTCGACATACCAGCGTCTGTATGAGGAGGTGGGGTAAAAGGGGTCATAGCTGATGGCACTCATGGCTGTGGGAGGACAGGCTGCTCTCCCTCTCTCTGTGTGTGTGTGTGCGTGGATGTGTGTGAAAGACTCAGGTTTAAACCCTGACTGCTTGCTGCTGCGGCAGGCTGTGCTTTTATAGCCAGACACTGAGCTCTGACGCAGGCGCACTCCACAAACGATGACAATGCAGACTTGACAGGTTTATATTACAGCTGCAGCCACAGGAATAGATAATCAAGGGAAGCGAGCTCGAGCGATAAAAGAGGGACAACTGAATCCGTTTTTTAAAATCTTGCTGCAATTGGAATTGACAGTTTGATATTAAATATCATCAAAGGAATCAGCAACTAAACCACAAACAAATAGAACACATCAGCCATTTATTAAAAAGAAAGAAAGAATTGAATACTTGATTTTGGCCATAACAGTCCTGCAGATAACTGATATGTCTGATGAGCTTCATGTATAATACAAAGCTGAAACATGTTTAATGCTTCGTATAACTTGCTGCAGTACACAAAGACAGAGAGAGGATGGGAGTGGAGTCGCTGTCATGATTTAACAATGGTGACACAGCATCTCCTGTTGTGGTGGTGAGCGGAACTACAGCCACCACCTTGAAAAAACACCTGCAGTGATAAAAAAAAAAGGGGGGGGGGGGGGGGGAAAGCAGGAGGTCGGAGCGCAGAGGAGACGACACATGTGTGACTAAAAATGAAACGGTAACTATTAGAAGAATTAGAGTAGGCATGTTTGATATTTGGTCCAATGATATGGAAAAGAGTATGTCACATGATGAGGTACATAAGGGGGTCTTGATGATTTTAGGTGCCATTGTTATTGCTATAATCAGTTCATTTTATATAGCTATTCAAAAGAAGTAATCCTGATGCATGAAAGGTATTTATCACAAAAAAAAAATAGTTGTCCTACAAAAGACAAATAGTCCCTCTCCATCTGCAGAGCAATTACACCCAGATGCTGACATGCATTTTCCTTTACTGTGTCTCAGTGTGTGTGAGCATGACATTTGCCTTGCTTTAAAATGTATTGTGGTGCTTTGGAGCAATATCTGAGTGTGTGTGTGTGTGCGTGTGTGTGTGTGATCCATGATGGGTTTATTCCAGCAGTATGCAGCAAAGCCCACAGCACTTCCAGACAACGCTGTTGTGATCACACAAACTCCCCAGTTTCCCACTTAAACCACACTCTCAGACCTTTTACTTTTTTTTAGACGGCCTGGGGAAATGAAAGAGATAAAGTAACCTCTCCTCTAAGAATGATTTTGTTTCTGTTACATAGTATTTCAACGTGATAATTGGTTTGGCAATGTTATTGTATAACTCATGGTTAAGCGGATAATTAATTTACTGCTACTTGCTATGCTGGACAGAGTAGCGTTAAAGTTAATAAATAGTACTGCACTTAAAACACGTATGAATCCCTTTGTGGTGACTAGAGGGCACAAGAGTCTTCGTTATAAATAGTAGTAATATTGATTACTTGAACTTGTTTTTTATCCGCTTTATTTTTTGTCTTCTTTTTAATCAAGACTGACTATAGCCATAAATGCGCTATAAAATGTGCTATCACACGTTTTCCTTCTCTACTAATACATCTTATTCATAATGCAACATTTATTATTAGAGTAGGATTTATAACAATGATGATGCAGGAAAAAGTGGACAACATTCTGTGTAATACATAAAATAAACATAAACCATATCCCTTTTTAAAACCTTTTGGCATTCGGCCCAGAATCCCATTAATATATTTTTGGACTATTGAAGTTTTCCCCCTCTATGAATCCGAATTTGATTAGGAGTTGAAGGCGCTCTTTTCTAAAATGACACTAGGGCGACCTCTATCGGGGATGGGTGGAAATGACACTTGTCAGTGCGTCGAGAGTTCAGTGTCTTCATCCGTGGATCGTTTTAATCCTCCGTTTGTATCCTGTTCTGATTTTTTAACTTGAATTCATATTAGGAGGTGCAGTCGAAATGCAAACTGTATGCAGCTTTTGTCTTGACACTGGATATGCCCCTGATGCAGCATTGACAAGCCTCATCGCCATGGTTACACACACATGCCCAGATCTTAACATATATGGATTCATCACAAATGAAGATTTTTTTTAGTTCCTCAGTGGTGAAACTGCTCATCTCAGGATGCATTCCCTCTCTGATCCTTACACTTTTGTTGTGCAGATCTCAGTTTAAAAGTCATGTTGCTATTTTGGCTTTATATCTGACCTTTGGCCTTCCGAGCCACAGCATATCCCTCCGGCCCAAGGAGGTCTGCTTCTATTGGTTGTGCTCACCCGTCCGTCAGAGACTGAAGGCTGCTCACAGGCAGAAAGGACAGAGGCTTGTCGGCCATGCACCACCACTATCCAGCTACGCTATAAAAAGAACTCGGAATGCCAGCTTGAGCTCACTGTTGGTCAGCCAGTGTGTGCATGTGCACGAGCTAGAGGCGCTGAGGCTTCTGGGTTTGGTAAAGGGTTCAAATCAATAGACACGCTGCGAGCATGGCTGCCGCCCACCGTTTGGTCATCGTCCGTCACGGCGAGAGCGGCTGGAACCAGGAGAACCGCTTCTGCGGCTGGTTCGATGCAGACCTCAGTGAGAAAGGTTTGGAGGAGGCCAAGCGTGGAGCCCAGGCTATCAAGGAGGCCGGCCTCAAGTTCGACGTGTGCTACACCTCTGTGCTGAAGCGTGCCGTCAAGACCTTGTGGACCATCATGGAAGGCACAGACCAGATGTGGCTTCCTGTGATTCGTAGCTGGCGCCTGAACGAGCGTCACTATGGAGGCCTCACCGGCCTCAACAAGGCAGAGACGGCTGAAAAGCACGGCGAGGAGCAGGTGAAGATCTGGCGTCGCTCATTTGACAGCCCACCTCCACCCATGGAGAAGGATCACCCTTACAACAAAATCATCAGTGAGGTGAGAGAACTGGACCATTAAACGCCTTGATTCTTCTCCATCAGCATAGCCGGTCAGTTACGTAACTAACTATTGATTGGTGTCTGAGTAAACTTTGTTTCACCTCTTCAGTCCCGGCGATACAAGAATCTAAAAGCAGGTGAGCTCCCCACATGTGAGTCGCTGAAGGACACCATCGCCCGGGCCCTGCCTTTCTGGAATGATGTTATTGCCCCTGAAATTAAGGCAGGAAAGAACGTTATCATTGCCGCCCATGGAAACAGCCTCCGTGGCATCGTCAAGCACTTGGAGAGTGAGTATTTCAGTTTACGGGTAGGTAAAGCGTCAAAATGAAATCAGAAACCCTGACTGCAAACTTCATTTTGGAAATACTTTTTTTTGCACTTAAATATTTCCAGTCACACACACACACACAGAGAGAGGGAGAGAGAGGGAGAGAGAGAGAAAGAGAAAGAGAGAGTTGTAGATTACATTGCATAAAAATAGCACACTGGGACTCTCACATTAGAGCACAGGGTGTGTGGTTCCCGTTACAGTCACGACCTTTATGTTGAAATGGTGATGCAGATATCGTTCACAAGGGCATTAGTGAATGTTATATGATAATATTTCTCTATTTTTAATTAGATTGCTAAAATATAATCTGATATTAAGCGGATTTCCACTATGTATCAGCTCACATCGCTTCTGCCTGTCTTTCCAGACATGTCTGATGCGGCCATCATGGAGCTGAACCTGCCAACAGGTATCCCGATCGTGTACGAGCTGGATGCAGAGCTGAAGCCTGTCAAGCCCATGTCTTTCCTCGGCGACGAGGAAACAGTAAAGAAAGCCATGGAGGCCGTGGCTGCCCAGGGCAAAGCCAAGAAGTAAGCCCGACTCCAGGCGCTCTGGGAGGAGGCGGGAGAAGAGACTGATCCCATCTTCATTCTCGGAGGGCATTCCAAATCGAGTTCTTTTGGAAACGGGCCATTTTCAGCACATTAGCGGTGTGTGCTTAAATGACGGAGGGATGACCTGTCACTCAAATCAAGCAGTCAATCATCACGTTATATGCAGACATCCACCACTCAGCCCTTTTAAGTGCTTTGCCACGCTGGTAGACCCAATAAAGAAACCATGTTTTTATGTAGGTCTGTGTCTGTTCATGTCTCAGTTGGAAATCAGTGGCTTCACCAATGTCTGAAGATGCTGTGAAAATGTTATCCAGCAGACATGGGGTTCATCCGGGCAGCATTCCCATGATGCAGGAGAGACTTGGAGAACAATCCGATGCACAGATAGAATAGTTCTAAGAGTCTTCACATAGTCTTCTTCTTGGTGAGACAGGAGACGTCTGAAAAACCTCATTAAGTGAGGGGAGGGGACGATTGTTTCTAATCCATATGCTGCGAGCACTGATCTCTTTCAGGACGATCATACCTCCATCCACAGGATTCAAAGGTTCACTGAATGGTTTAAGTTTAAAATGTTATGAACTTTGCTTTCAATAGTTTGAATTTAAATTGAATTCGGGGCCGATTTCACAAAACACAGAGAAAATATAATCCATGACGCTATAGCGATGGAGGCCACAGAGAACTGAAGCTTTTTGATGTAATATCTCCTTTTTAGTTCAGCATGATAACTATCACCGCTCGTCAGAATGTCACTTGTGATGCAAAGTGAGAGGAGAAGTTGGAGATAGAATGTCAGTCTGAACTAAAGCAGCGAACAATTACAGAACGCCATGGAAAAATAAAAAAATGCTTAATTTGTATGCTTTTATTTTAAATAGCATTAAACATGTTCACACTGTACATGACATCAGAGCAATTGTTTTCCTTTCTTCAATCAGATATGACAAAACCGCACTGATAACACTCAAACAATAGTCAAAAAAGTTTTACATAACAGATTACTGTAACTTCTGTATATTCCTACGGTCAGGACTTTTCCTCATCTATGGAGTTCTGTACATTTGCAACCTATGCAGTCCCAGAATGTGAGGAAGTAAGACGTGTTCGACTTCCTCTGTATAGTCTCTGACGATGCCACATTTATTTTAGCACAATTACAAGCTGCTGTAGGAAACACTGTTCTGTCCGCACTGATGGAACCAGCCTGAATTATCTGATAGAAAATAAATCCACTGACATTTTAACTTGGCCCGGACCAAGTTGCCGTTCTTCTTTATCTCCTTGTTCTGCTGCTCGAGCTTCTCTTTGTTCCCTGAGAACAAAATAAAAGGAATCATTGCAGCATACAATCAATCATAAATGTGTTTTAGCTTAAACTTATTTACATTCAACAAGTTTTATAGTCTCATGATGTATAGTCAGGGATGAAGACTATAAGACTATAGTCTTATAGTCTTCATCCCTGACCAGCACACTGAGATTGAGATTAGATTATAAAAGCACACAGAGACACTCATACAAACCGCAATGTAAAATACAACAGCAGATAGTCTCTGTATTTGTGTCCAGATTATAACACAGTCAAATCATGTGTTTCCAGATACAGCCTTACAACTATCAACATGTGATGGTGTTTATGCTGAAGTGTTGTATTTACTCAGATCCAACGCATCTTAAACATACATGTTTATGAAAATGTGTTTATTTTATTTTTTTATTTTTCATTTGACTTTACGCCTAATGTTTGATGCTTAAATAAATAAATAAAGTGTCCACATTTTGTTTATTTTGTTGTGAAAATTGACCCCGATTTCAACCATCTGTCTCCGATGTGGAATTGACTCGGCTATAAGACGACACTTGTTACAAATCTCTATCTCTATATTAAATCCACAGTAACACCATATTTAGAAATTTTTCATCAAGATCCGCTGTAAATCTTTGGAGTTATGTTGTTAAAAGACAGACAGAAACACAACATCTTTGGCGGAGGCAATAAGCTGGAAAGAGCAGAATGACGTAGACAATACAAGGAAATAATAATTGAATGATCCAAGACTTGTGCTTCAAGCAAGTTTAATAAGTACTGTACATTTTGAATTGAACAGATTTTCATAGATTAACATTATGATGAGGGGCCCTGGATGATCATTTGAACCAGGCGTGATCCTTCAGGGTCTTCAGGCTCGGTCTGTCTGCTGGTCTCTTGTTGAGGCAGGAGAGGAGAAGTTTTTGGCAGTCTGGACAGGCGAACACAAATCACATTTAGTATAAACGTGTCTTCCGTGTTTCTAATCGCGCTGAAATCTACGGCGTTCTCGTGACTTACCGTGTGAAAGATTAACATTCATGCAGAAATCGTCATGGACTCCGGTGGCTTGGTCCAGCCCCACGGCAGAAAGAGCAAGAGCGACGGGCGGAGGCCGTGGATAACAGCATGGACTCAACCATCCGCACATCGGACCCGGGGGGGGGGGGGGGGGGGACAACACGTTTGGACAATACGCGCTTCCTAGGTGCACTCTGATGTGCCCGTATGTTTGTCGCTGTGACTTTCTCCGAGTTATGTTTGTTTTCCTGTGAGGACGTCAAGCGCTGGATTCTCAAGGCTGATTTATTTTGGGAATGTTGATTGGGTCATGCCTCCTGCTTATCACGTGGGTTACTCCACCCCTACTTAAGGAGTCGTTTGGGTTTCACGGGGCTCTTGTGACTCTGACCTCATTAAAGGGGAGCAATCACACCTTTTCAAACACCCTCATCCTTGCCTTCCTGTGAGGGTCCACGACATGGACGGTTTCACTGGGGTCCTGGAAGGGGAAATCTGGATGCAACAGCGGAAACGCCACCACACCAATCTGCCACACGGACGTCGGCTCAGCCCGGTACCGTCCGTCCCACATCCAAAGTCTATGATCTTGATCTTTGGACCATCAGGACCATTTGTGTACAGGATATTATCAGGCTTAATATCCCTATGAAACACACCCTTGGAGTGGATCTCGCTATGGGAGTCCACCAGATGTTTGACAATGATCTGAAGAAGAGTGAAAATAGATATAAACCACTGTGACATTGGGAATGTGGACATATTTAGACCTGGAGCTGCGCCTGCCATCAGCGACTTACTTTGGCCTCACTCTCCTGCATTGGGGAGTCCAGTGAATCGATATAATCACTCAAATCCATGCTGGGGTTTATAATGACCTCTGAAATATACATTATTCCTCACATATCAGTCTGATCTTTTCTCTTGTGTAATATCTGTAATACTGATAACACATTTACTCAGATTTATTTTAAGCATATAAATTACAAATATTTCTTTCAATTATTAAAAGTTATAGTACGGAAATTGATCTCAGAAGAAAACCACCAGAAACATTTCATCAGAAAATCCAGAGGAAGAAACTCAGTGACCCTGCATCAGTTTTGTCTAATGTTGTACCGCCACCTGCTGGCCAGTAAGAGGAACACCAGTTAAGTGAAAGAACGCCTTCATGCACAAATAAAAAATGCTAAACTAAACTAAAAGATAAGACAAAAATTACAGAATTATGAATCTTATATAGCAATACTTCCACGCCAAGTCATCTCGCCACTTTTACTTGAGAGGTTTCTAATAAGCATCCAGATTTAAAGGTCTCGCGGGCGCCGCATCATGAATCTGTCGGTCTTCCTCGGTTCATCAGGATGTTCACCTGCTCCCGCTTCTAACAGGCTCAACGGCTCGGTCGTGGTTTACGTCTGAGGCGTTCTGATCACGATCGGCCTGAGCAGCGTTTCTCCTCCTGAAGGACCTGAAGAAGCTCGGGACAGACCCGATTTTATATGGGTTCTTCTTATATGTGACTGCTTTACAGGTTTCTTCTTTTGACTTGTCTACATACTCCGCAGCACTCGTCACATTCTTCTCTATGTTGTTGATCAGCTCCCCCTGACAGAACAGTCAGAAGTAAGTTTTTGGGTCTTTTGTACATCAATATATAATTTCTTAATCGTCTCCAAACGGGGCAGCCGTCTCACCTGACTCTCCAACAGCATGGCGGTATCAGCAAGTATCTCATGCAGTTCTTCTATGCTGGACTCGAGGCAGAGGATGTCCTGATGACGAGATTCAATCTCACTCAGAGCCTGGCTTGAAGTCTGAGCACTAGTGTTGATCTGTCAGAGGAAAAACAACCGTCTGCAATATGAAACAGCTTCACGTTAAAACAACATGTCCAAGCGATCCACAATTCCACCAACATCCGAAATGAAGACAGGAAGATTGTCACGCTGCAGCATCTCCTCCAGCTCCTCGTCTGTGGTTGGTTTATCCACTGAAAGGAACCAAGAATGATGAGCTGAGATGATTTTCAAGAGTTTGTACAGGCGGTTAATTCACAAATATCATTTTAGACAGAGATTTTAATTATAGATCAGGAGCAATAAGTGAGCACACCATTAATTGTGTCTGTCTAACCCGCTAAATTATTGCTTTACAGTTCTAGTCGGGATTGGGTCAGACTAATCCCCGATTCAATCTGAATCAACCATGGCTACCTGTTAGCTGTCAACATGAGCATGAGGCAGACAAAAGCTGCAATATTTATTTAACTGAATATTATATTCAGAGCAGCCTCAGAAAAAAATACATATTTTAATCACAAAACTATTTACAGAATGAAGTTTTCTGTAAAATTGAATGAATAAATAAACTCGAGGTTAACTACCAATGAGGGACTTCATCTTATGCATTATCTGTACTTTATATTTTGTCTGATCAGAACTCAATGAAGTAACTTATAGATTTAAACCACTATGTGCATGTGTAATATAATATGGGGAGAAATGATTTGGCTATTTGAGAAGCTCGTATAAAAACACTACGACAGGTTTTCTTGCCATTAAAGGGGTCAAAAGGATTCCTTCCTCCTCGACATGGGCAACATGAGATGATGGTAGATAGCCCAAAGTCTGTTTGGTAGGAAACCATGGGTTCATGGTTTGGGTCTGATAACTCACCAATCTCCAACTGTCTCTGGATTTGTACTTTGCATTACTCTCTGAAGGTGATTTGTGCCTTGTGGTAGCCCCTCATGATGTCAGCAAACCTCCGCGTCAGGTGGGAATGCTGAAAAAAGATTTGTTAATCTTACTCGAAATAAGACGCTTCTCTGTCAAATAATATCCCATCAGGAGAATCTGCAATCCTTATGCATGCCACTTATTACAGAAAATCCAAGTGCTGCCAGACCTGGTTCCTTTGAATACGATGGATTACCGAGGCACTTCTGTTGTTGTCAGCGACAGAAAAGTCTGTCTGCATCGCTGGAAAAAATACGTGAGGGAAAAAAAAAAGCACAGGATTAGTTCCAAAACTTCATTTAGCACTCAAACAATAGTCAAAAATGTTTTACATAACAGATTACTTCAACTTCGGTATATTCCTACGGTCAGGACTTTTCCTCATCTATGGAGTTCTGTACATTTGCAACCTATGCAGTCCCAGAATGTGAGGAAGTAGGACGTGTTCGACTTCCTCTGTATAGTCTCTGACAATGCCACATTTATTTTAGCACAATTACAAGCTGCTGTAGGAAACACTGTTCTGTCCGCACTGATGGAACCAGCCTGAATTATCTGATAGAAAATAAATCCACTGACATTTTAACTTGGCCCGGATCAAGTTGGCGTTCTTCTTTATCTCCTTGTTCTGCTGCTCGAGATTCTCTTTGTTCCCTGAGAACAAAATAAAAGGAATCATTGCAGCATACAATCGATCATAAATGTGTTTTAGCTTAAACTTGTTTACATTCAACAAGTTTTATAGTCTCATGATGTATAGTCAGGGATGAAGACTATAAGACTATAGTCTTATAGTCTTCATCCCTGACCAGCACACTGAGATTGAGATTAGATTATAAAAGCACACAGAGACACTCATACAAACTGCAATGTAAAATAAAACAGCAGATAGTCTCTGTATTTGTGTCCAGATTATAACACACAGTCAAATCATGTGTTTCCAGATACAGCCTTACAACTATCAACATGTGATGGTGTTTATGCTGAAGTGTTGTATTTACTCAGATCCAACGCCCCCCCCCCCCGACACAAAACGTTACGCCCTGATACTCTCAGAGACAGACCTCAGAGCATCAGCGCGACAGAAAAGAGACGTTCCCATGGGAACCAGGTGGCGGCCCAGACCTACGGACGTGCAAACCACAATTTACAAATCCCGGAACAAATTTACATTTCTAAAACCAAACAAGAGGCGAAACACTTTCACAAACCGCTGTCCATCTTCGTCCATCATCGGAAACATCAAAGACACGAACTGAGCCGCTCCACATCCGGGTCAATTTGGGACGTTCCCTTTCCGTAAGAGTGTTTTGGGATTTGTAAACGTCCCGGCCGCCGTACAGAGCAGGTGCACGCCATGATGCTGGTACCCTGCACTTACTCTTCTCTTTGTTTGGAGCAGACAGAATGACGCCATGTTTCATCTCCACCTCCTCTACTTGACATGATACTTTTTCAATGAGACTGCTCACCTCCCCGACCTGAGGGCGCACACACACACACACACACACACACACACACACACACACACGCGCGCACACATTATCAGCATACTGGATGAGAACAAAGTCACAGGGTTTAGGAGGATTACCGTTTTGAAAAAATCCTCCATGTTGCTCTCTGCCGTTTCCGACACATACCAGGTCATAGTCCCTGGCTGCTATGAAACAAACTTGAAAACCTGTTGCAGAACACGAAAGGTGATGTTAATGAATTTAACATTACAATTCAACAGACTTATAAATATATAAATACATAAAAAAAAACAAAAAAAACACTTTGCAGGTATAACGTTGCAATTACAAGTGGCGTATATTATCATGACTTAAAATTGAAACCGTCGCCATGTAAACAAACAGCTGCTGCGCTTCCCACGTCATTATCATAGTTGAAAGACGTGAGCGTTTCTCTTACTTTCGATGACGCCCCAGCTTTGTTGTACCTGTCGTGTCCAGCGCGCCTGTGCTGACGAGAGGCCACGCATGCGCGTTACGGTCCCCACGAGCAAACAAAGAAGGCGGAAGAACGGAAGCATGACGTCATCTTTGTAAACAAGTTAAAGTCGTTTGTAGTTCTTAAAAAAAAGACACCTGTATCTATATCAGTAAGATTTGGGTTGATCAATGGGCTGACTGTAATTTATGCGTTTGTCCTCTTCACTTTAAATCATTTTAATCAATTATTATTTTCTAGTACGAGAAGTAGAACTATATAGATGATTATTTGTTTCTGCACATTTTGGACTGTCTTAAAAGCAGTGGATCCATGTGGCTTTTAAGGTGTGGCAGGATGTTTGCTCTCTAACTGACATCAAATAACCTCGCAGTATTTTTGTATTTACTTTATATCTTTATGACGCTGTAAAAACATAATTTCAAAGTTGGCTCAAATGTAAAAAAAAGGTGTCTGTCATTTCAATAAACAGCCAAATATGCTTGGAAAAAGTGGTTTGGGTTTATATTACATTATGCTACTAAACTTAATGATTGTCAATTCAACAACAACGAACCCTTCAGACTCTTTTTTTTAAACTTTTTCTTTTATTTATTAAAGAGAGACATTGTTGTCTTCAGAGGAATTGCAACCACTCTGGAATCACTTGGTATATCTTTTAATTTTATTCAATTTTGTTGTATGATACGTTTTCTACTTCATACTTGTATGATACGTTTTCTACTTCAACATAACCTCCTTGACGGAGGCAATCAGCTGGAAAGAGCAATACAAGGAAATAATAATTGAATGATCCAAGACTTGTGCTTCAAGCAAGTTTAATAAGTACTGTACATTTTGAATAAAACAGATTTTCATAGAATAACATTATGATGCTGCTACTATTACTATAACAATAGTGATTTCTATTCAATGATGAGGGGCCCTGGACGATCATTTGAACCAGGCGTGATCCTTCAGGGTCTTCAGGCTCGGTCTGTCTGCTGGTTGCTTGTTGAGGCAGGACAGGAGAAGTTTTTGGCAGTCTGGACAGGCGAACACAAATCACATTTAGTATAAACGTGTCTTCCGTGTTTCTAATTGTGCTGAAATCTACGGCGTTCTTGTGACTTACCGTGTGAAAGATTAACATTCATGCAGAAATCGGAATGGACGATTTCACTGGGGTCCTGGAAGGGGAAATCTTGATGCAACAGCAGAAACGCCACCAGACCAATCTGCCACACGGAGGCCGGCTCAGCCCGGTACCGTCCATCCCGGAACCACTCAGGGCCGGTGTACATTTTGGTTCCTACGGCCACACAGAGAACAGAATAATGGTGAGGGATGAAGGAAGAGGCCACAAAAAGCGCGGGGCTGAATGAACGATGCCTACCATGTAATGTAGTGAAAATCTCCTTATTCAAGAAGTCCCCACATCCAAAGTCGATGATCTTGATCTTTGGACCATCAGGACCATTCGTGTACAGGATATTATCAGGCTTAATATCCCGATGAAACACTCCCTTGGAGTGGATCTCGCTGAGGGAGTCCACCAGCTGTTTGACAATGATCTAAAGAAGAGTGAAAATAGATATAAACCACTGTGACATTGGGAATGTGGACATATTTAGACCTGGAGCTGCGCCTGCCATCAGCGACTTACTTTGGCCTCACACTCCTGCATTGTGGAGTCCAGTGAATCGATATAATCACACAAATCCATACTGGGGACTGGCCTCTCCAGGACGAGGATCAGCTGATCGCTCAGGTGGTACCAATCGAGCAGGTCCACAACTCCACGAGTGCCTCCGTTTGCCCTTAGCTTCAGCATCAGCGCCACCTCCATTGGGACCAACCTTCTTTCTGCGTCTTCAAACTTTAAACAAATAGCGACAGAGGAACATCTAGTTGTTTTTTTTTATGTTTTAAACAAGACAAGTGGCTCCTCTGTGGTCAGATTGTGATAATGTCAAGAAATGTTTTCAAAGGACCAAAATTATGTTGATAATTGCTGGTAGGAAAATGAAGAACTTACCATTCGAATGCGCCTTGTGTCACAACAAATATATTTTATAGCCACCTAGGAGACAGAAACACAGACATTAATTAGCTTATGCTATGTACAGAGTGGATGCGTCAGTGATGCATGATGTGTGTGAGGCTTACAGGCAGCTTGTCATGTTTGCGGTAGCCGGCAAAGACCGATCCGAAGCCTCCTTGACCAAGCATTTCCCCCTCTGCATACTTTGCTTCAAAGGCAACTAACAACAAAACAGGAACAGGAAGCGTTTGATTAGACTCAGTTTCTATGGATTGAACCGAGACACAGATCCTAGAGTCAGTATTTATTTAACGTTCACTCTTCTTTCCGAGATGAACCCAAGGAGTGAATCAGACAGCCCTTTAGACATTTTGGGGCTGACATTGGTTTTCATAGGTATAAACGGTTCTCCTGGAGAGCAAACTAACCTCTGGTATTAGTGCGAGCGTTGGTCTCTGAAAAGGTGGTGCCGTATCTGAAGGAGGGGTTCTGGCGACTGGGAGCATCAGAGGGATGTTGGCTCTCTCTCCTTCCATCTCTCTTATGGTCTGTTCTTTTCTTCTTCTGTTCTTTAAAAACATCTGGAAGATTTCAGTGATATGAATATATCAGCAAGTCTGCCAGTCTCAGATAACAGACACATTTCTGTCTGAAACCGACCTGTTGTAGAAAGTGGACCAATATACACCACACTGCTCTGACTGGAGCTCCTGTGGGGACTCTGATTCTTCCTCTTTTTGGAGGGTCTTTGGGGGCTCTGGTCAGCTGCTCTCTTGACACCCACCTTCCCCTGAGCAACTCGGCAGGATCCAATTTGGAGCTCTACAAAAAAATCATCAAAGATAATGTTTGCTGCATGCGATGAAAGTAATCTGTTATCACACCCGATGCGGAGCCCAGCTTGACGTCAATTCTGAGCTGGCAGAAAGAATAGTCACATAGTTTCAGAAACAGTGACATCATTTTAATTATATTATATATTATACAGGTTTGGGGAACAAATCTACTAAAATGTCTACAAATATAATGTAAATATAAAAAGACCCAGGAAACCGGTTCAAAAGGAAAGACCTTTAACCACCAGGGGGCACCAAAGAGCTTTACAATACTGTGATTGAATGCTCGTGACACTGAGGTTTGATTTTCTTGTTTACTAATTGCTTATATAGCTGTTCGAAAATTTTATTTTTTACGCTGTTGCCATGGCAATGCCCAAAATGTCCCATATTATCCCAATACAGATTTGACTAAACTGAGCAATGGGCAGGGCGCATCACGGAAAGGTCAGCGGAGTTGTGAATAATCTAACATTACCGATGGTATAATAGAAAATGTTCACGTGAGAAAAAAATTAATTGGCCAAAAAAGAATTTGAAGAAATAATAAAGCAGTTTATGATGCATATTAGTCGTATTTTAATTTCAAAATGGCACCAGCTATGCCCTGGGCGTGCTGCTAAACAGGTCTGCATGTTGTATTCCACGTACAGCCTGCCAGTGAACCAGCCTGACCCACAGATCAGACGGTAACTCGTCCTCTTTCCCGTCTACTCACCCGGCCTAACTCGCGGTAGCAGGTTCTTCTCGGACGCCGAGTTGAGAGCTTCAGGTATCTGCAGCTTGGCGTCCACGCTGAGGCCATGCTTTGGGGTCCGGGGCACAGCAGGGCGAGTCGGGGCGCCATTTGGTTTGTGTGGCGGGGGTCCAGGCTTCACGCGGCTGCACACTGGGAGCTTCACACTAAAGACGCAACAGAGCTAGTATTAAACTGCTGAATGAGGTCCCAGGAACAGAAAGCAACCAACATTAAACTGTATTTCACCACCTGCGTTGTACATATTATGTGTCTTCTTTATGTATTGTGAATTTGTATCAATGGAGTAATTTATTTGTATTTTTATTTGTATTGTTACATGTCAATGATTTACGTACTAAGGTCTTTCAACAGAAACAAGACTGAAAGGGCTTTTTTGAAATGCTCCTCTTAGACAGGATGTTTGACTGTACTTGTACTGTAATACATGCTACTGTTTGACTGTACTTTGTACTGCTATAACATCTATGTAATAAATATATGCATCGTTATTATCCCCAAAATGTTCTGATTTTTGAGCACAACTTGCTGCCTTCACAGTAAAAGCATCTCTCAGGGAAGCTGCTAGCTAGCTACAGGCTAACACACAGTCTCCATCAGCGGCTTATAAACACTTTACAGTTTACGAAAACTGTCAAATCCAGTTACAAATTTTACTTTGTCCTACCAGCTGAGCCTTCTTCTGCTCCAGTTCCAGTTCAATCTTCTTCTGCTGAAGATCCAGGAGAGGACGCCGAAACACAAATGTTTTTTGAGCGTGAGCTTTCAGTTTCACCCCCCAGTGCAGAAAAAACACCGCAACTGTTGATCCAACGTTCCAGGACAGGATCGATATTAGACTTTTGTTAAAATCACCAGAAGTATTTGACTAATCACCAGAAGTATTTGACTCATCACCAGAAGTATTTGACTCATCACCAGAAGTATTTCATTAGTCAAAGTTATGAATGCATTGTGGCAGAAACACATTTTAATAAGGAGGTTTACGACTTGTTCTTTGAGGCCCACAAATATTTCTATTTCAATATTTAATTAACTAAGAAACTGATGCCAAAATGGCACAGAGTAGGTTCTCCTGACATGTTTATTGAGTCTTCCTGTCGCTGTCCATGCTGCCCACTTGTAGACCAGATCATAGAAGATACCTTAAGCCAGTGGTTCTCAAATGGGGGTGCCACGTACCACTGGGGGTACTAGAAGGTACGTTAGTTAAATATATATATATATTTAAAATAACAAATTTAAAATCCTTTATAAAATATATTTATTGAATAAAAGTACCATAAAATATGAATGCAAGTTCAGAAACTGAACATCATATCAAATAGTCAACGTCACACCAATTATTGAGGGCGAGAAGAAAAAAGCAACATAAAGTAATAAGTAACTAGTTACTTTTGGCAGGGAGTAATAAGTAAAGGAATGTAATTACTTTTTCTAGCAAGTAACTAGTAATAAGTAATATAATACTGATTTTGAGTAACTTGCCCAACACTGGATGGGACTAGGGGAATAATGAGCAAATAAATTGAAAAGCCCGTTCAACTGGTTTGCATCTCCCCAGTCCTGGTGGAGGCTGATCTCCAGAAAGCCCTCACATTCGGCTGCAGCTGTTCCTGCAGTTTCCTCTGGAGATGTCCTCTCCTCTCCCTCCCTTATTTCATGTCAGAGATCCCCCTGTATGCTCTGCAGTTGCTCGTTGTCCCCTGATCATCAGGGCTTCACTGTCATGCAGCGATTGTTGTTGGGTTTCACAGTGTTCTCCGTGCAGAAGTTCATGCAGTCTGTTGTGTCGAAGCAGCCCCTGAAGAAGGGCAGGAGGGAGCGTAAGTGAAGATGAAACAGAATGATAGTCATTCCTATTCTCTTTATACTCCTTAACCCACAGACACCGTTAAAAGCCTTGCTATAGAGGAGCATGTTGGAGCTGGAGATGCTCTGGAGGAATGTTTGACAAGAATGATACCATTTTAACAATACGAGCCTCCGAGACCTCTGGAACAGGACAGGTGGATAAGAGGCAAACATCTGGATATAAATATTAGGCATCATTGATTTGTTTTATTTATGAGAGCTTTTACTTTAGTTTTAAACTAAAGAATCAATAACTGAGGAGTTACTTGGACAGTCTATCTCACTTAACACAAGGAGCCATACTACCGTCCATGCAAAATGGCCTGGAGCTGTTTACCAACAAGAGGCGAATGAAGTTATGTACCTCAGCATAAATTAAAACACAAAGTAAACAATGCGAACAACAACTCTTTCCGACTTCTGGCCAAGTTCGAGTTTATGTGTTGAGGGGAGCCCTTAGGGCCAAAACACAACAAAGACGGGAGAAAATCACACTTAAAAGGCATGTGCTGAACACTTTTACATCTTTCAGCAGCATCTAAACACAACTGAGCACAACTTGGATTTCACAATCTATTCCGTAAATTCTTGAACATCATTAGAGAGGACAGGAAACAGAAGCAAAAATAAGTGGTGGAGAGTCAGAACAGCAAATCTGTATCGGCCAAATGGCAGAATTGGAGCCAGCGGTTAGGTGTTTATAACCAAAATAGCCTGCAACCCCTGAGTTTGAGTCACTCCCAGCATAATTCACATAAAGAAGCTGAAGGAAAAGAGAGTTTGGGTGAATACGCATTCAGGGAGTGCTATACAATGAGTAATTAGCCATGTGACACAAGCATGCAAATTAATTTAACTCAGTCAGTGTTTCCCCTTGGGTGCCATTATAAATGATGACATAAATGTACGACTAATTAATTACCTGTCACTTATATGTATTCATGCAAATAAAGGGCTTAATCACCACTGATTCAGTAGAAACAAACAGCAAAGGCATCAAGCTTGATTATTTGAATATGACAAAATATTACAACGTGGACTGATGAGGATTTGAAAGACTGTTCGGTATAATTTCTCATCTGTGATTTATCTGTAATATATTTGTTCTTAGAAGTCATTAAGAAAAATACAGCTGCATAAATGTGTTTTCTTGTTTTATATGCCATTGAATAAGGTTTGGTTTGGGACTACATCCGTAAGAGCCAACAATTTGTCAAGTGCTGATGTTTCTCCATTAGAGGAAAATTAAATCAAAGCCCAGTTCTTCTGGATGAGACCCAAAAGAGCGTGACGAAGCGTCACCGTGTGACAGGCTGGGAATGGAACCGGAAAATGGAAGTAAAAACTGTTCATTCCCATCTCCAAGCCCGACATTTTATAGATTGGTCAACCACACACGATAACTTCTTACTACGCCCTTCAATCAAACATTTCAGTTATCACTATTCAAAATTATTACCAAAGAAAGAACAACTAAACACAATCTAAACATGATGTAATTGCATTTTGACTTTTAAATATACGAGTTTGAGACCTACTGAGTTACATTTCACTGCAGTTGCGGCTATATTTTTCTGCATTTTCTGCAACTAAGGCAGATGGACAGATTGCCATGGCAAACAGGAGCATCTTAGCAGAGGGAGACAGACGAGGGTCAGACAAGGACAGAAACAAGCAGAAGCTATTACTGAAACACTGAGGGGACATGTCAGTTGGGTTGTCAAATGATTATGGACTATGCCTGAGCGTGCGCACACACACACACACACACACACAGTATCACTCCAGAGTTTTAATTCTGATAGTTTTAATCCTGATAAGCATTTATATTTAGCATTGTAACTCATTCAGAAATCTCAGTGGAAGTGAAGACTTAATGAGAAAATAATTAACCTAAGCATATGCAAATTAATTTACATAATTCAGATTCTAAAGAAAGAATTAGAAATTTCCAGAAGTTTGATTGTTTTTCTTTTCCACATTATGGAACTTCTTCTTCTTCTTCTGTTTCTTTCGGCTTGTCCCGTGAGGGGTCGCTACAGCAAATCAACCAAAATGTTTCCAACATCAATTAAAAAAAAGAAGTGTCATGAAAGAATATATGATTATATCACAACAGCACAGTTGATTCATTTTTGAGATGTAAATGACTGTTCAGTCCTAATAACATTTGCATTTAGATAGAGTTTGGTGCACATTTTAGCGGTCACATGATTACATAAAATGGAGTGTGTATGGTTGGAGGGTGCCGGGCGGTTGGGGGGGGTGAGGTGTTGGGTGCCGGGCCGGCCTGCTGTGCCCCGTGCCGCTGCTCTGGCCTTGGTTTCGTTGGCTGTGTCGGTGACTGTCGCTCTAGGCAGGGCCCTGGGCTGGTTCTTCTGCGTGTGGGTTCTGGTGGGGCCCCGGGGGTCGTTCTCGGGGTGCTGTGGCGGCTTGGGGTGATCTGGGGGGGCTCGTGTTGCCGTTGTTGGGCGGAGGTTAGGTGGAGGTTTCATGAATGCCAGGTCCACCACTCCAGCACCTATTGAAACTCGATTTGAGAGTTAACGCCGCCCACCGATCTCTGGGGGGGGAGTTGAAATTGAAATTGAAATTTATGGATTCATAAATCAGTTAAAAATACACTTTGATTCACTTTTACGTTTCATGGTTGGTGTATAAAGAGACCAAGAACAATTTAGAACCTTTTGATGATGATCCGGATCATGTGGATCCAGGAATTGTATAATACATGACCGGGTTATTTATTTATTTATTGTTCCTTGGCGGAGATTTGCGCTCTCCGAGTGTTTTTTTAGTTCCATCTGTTTTCTTTGTTTTGCATAATATCTCCTGTATCCTGTGAATAAAGGGCTAGTTGGAGTGACTGGATTTGTTTATCTCACTTCACACACCAGCAGCAGAGATTGAACTATGGGATGTTCGGTAGCCAAACAGATTTGTCGATGTTTCCTGTTGCTGACTGGACTTTTCCATCATCCAAAATCCAAACAAAAGCCTCCAGTCAGAGTCTGTGATGAAAATGGAGGCTGACATTTCTAGACAGATGGAGAATGGAGAGAAAAGCTCTCCGAACACAAGTCCATGATCGTAACCTCACGATCCAGGACAGACTACCTGTCTCAATCTCATTGCATACAAAGGAAGCTTGAAAATATTATTACATGAGTAAAACAAAAACAAAAAATAACCCGCAACAGCAGACAAGTTCACTTTTTAAGCATATATTTTTTTTCTTATAGAGTTCTTCAGATAGAGCATGCATTAGCCAAAAGCCTGTAGTTTGGATGTATAGGCGTGAAGGACTGAGAATGTCATAGCATCCATTTAGATAGACCCGGAAGATTCCTCAAACGGCAGCCTCCACCATTAGAGTACCAACACGCGTGAAAGAGGCATGTGTGATACTCGTTTTCCAGCTTTGAGAAGCTTCTAAACGAGTAATGCCGGTGTAATAAGTATGAGGTTATGTCATGTATTAAATATTCTATTCTAGATTTTTCTTGAAATCTTCATGGTACACAACACAACAAACATTTAAATTTTTGTTCTGAGTGGTTCTAAGTGATATAAATTTTAAGAAAAGTTAAGAAAACTTTGTAAAAAGGCATGTTTGACCTGCTTTCTCTGCACTGTACTCACTTGCAATTTCAATATTGTAGTATTGAAATCACTTTCAATACTACAAAAATGTATCGCCTCCATGAAGAAAAAAAAAAAGAGAACAAAGTTAAAGTAAGCAATTGAAGTAAAAGCAATCAATTTATAGAAAGATGGATGCCCCCCCTTTTGTATTAGATGGAGAGCACTTACGTGTCACTACATCACCCATATGAATCTGAGTGGCATTCCAGCCCTTGCTGATGCAGTTTGCATATTCACTATAATTCAAGTGGGAGAATTTGGAAAAGCAAGCACATCTCAACTTTGATATGACCTCACTGAACCTGAATGCATCTCAAAATGATTGCCGCCCCAATAGAGCATGTAGAAAAAAGGTTGTATACCACTTGCTGTATTTTCCTTGAATCTCATTTCAAGTCAGATAAGTCATCTTCCGATATATGCTTTCTAGAACATGCATGTTGGAGACATCTGTTATTCATGGCTAAAGAAGATATAAATTCAAATTCAAACAAAGTGGATACCCTTGATGTTGGACCATGCAAGCTTCACTTCAAGAAACTATTGATAGTTTTTAGTAAAAACAAATTGTTTCATGCCCTTCCATTTAACTTTTTTTTGTGGCAAAGCATTTGTGGAACCCAAACATGTTGTTTTTTGCCCCAATATTGAGTCATATGTGCTGTTTTCCAAAATTATATCTCTTGTTTCACCTAAAAGCAAATTTCAGGCCCATGCAGCCAGCACACGGTCGACATCAACAGCAATGTGTAGAATGAGCTCTGTCATGTTCAATGATGAAATTTAGAACCCAAGGAAGCAGAAGCTTGCACTCAAGGTACGTCAAATGTTTTAATAACGCGTTTAAGTTTAACCCTGAAATAAGGCGTGGACGGGCCATAAACTAAGTAGTGATAGAGCAATACAATACTAAGAGCATGGAACGAACTGGCGGAATGACCAACATGCACGAAGTTGCCCAAGATATACAGGAGAACACAGAATGGCTGGAACAGGCTGGAACGCATGCACACACAAGATGAAGGTATTCTGTCATTGGCTAGTCTGAGGAGCCAGAACCATAAAGGGTGATGTGATGAGTAGGGATGCAGGTCAGGTGTGACTAGTTGGGGTGATCTGCCAGTTCGGTCTCAGCTGCAGCTGAAAGGACAATCACAGGAAAATGGGTTTAATTAGGATCCAACAAACTGGATCACAACAGAGATCAACCACAGTGCTCAATGAAAGGCAGAAATGTTACCAGTAGATATTCATTTAGTGTCTCTCATATTAATATATATTTTTTAAGAACAAATGCTTATATTCTAGAAGTCATGTTTGTTTTATTTGTCAATTTTACCAAAGTGAGAAAATGTAAACTGCAAGTTTGTCAATGGGCTGATCAAATCCCATACCAGAGCTCTAGGGAGTTAAACTTCAACTACAATGAGTTGCTGTTGAACTCGGCCGATTAAGAAAATCTGAATTTTAATTAATTCAGTAATAGAAACTCCTATCTAGTTTTACATCGCAGATGAGCCAGACTCAATAAATCTGAGTATCATCAGCCGGGGGAGAGTTAGACTTAAGGCACACCGGCTTTTGAGTTGGGCTTAGAGTATGCCATGATCTCTGTTATTGAATGCTGCACCAGGGTCCATCAATAGAAGAACCGATGACGAATGTGAATCAATTCATTAGTTTAGTGGAACAATTAGGGATAAGGAATGAAAGACTAAAGTCAAGGTCTAATCAAAATGGGTCTAAACTAAAGTCTTTCTAGGAATTTTGAAAAGGGCCAGTCTGGTTATTGAGACACCTCAGATTTACGGCTCTCTAAAGAAATGGTTTTGTGCAGCAGTCTTGAAGATAGTATTGACAAATAAAACACTTGAGAAAAGTCAAACTAGCATACTCAATGTTCCCACAAGGAAAAAGTGAAACGGATTTCAATAGCATCATATCCATCAGAACCCCACCATCCATTCATTCACGACCACGGAGATGAAAGTGTCAGCTTCACAGCTCAGCAGCCGGGATAATATATGGTAAAACCTCTGGAAAGCATTTTCATCCTTTTACCATTTGGAGAGAGAGAGAGAGATTGTGTGAGGCGAGCATGGGAGGGAAGCAAGGATTAAGGAGACATGACAGAATAAATAATACAGGGGAGGAGGTGTCATCAAGGCAGCAGTAGACACTGCATTCTATATGTTTGTAATGTTTATTTATTCATTTGTTTGTTCTCTTTGTTGTTTATATCTTTCACTCCGCCAAGGCGGTTATGTTTTTGACAGCATGTGTTTATCTATCTGTCTCTTTGTTTGTTTGTTTGTTTTTGTTGGCAGGATTATGGAAAAACTGCTGAATGGATTTTGATGGAAAAATATCAGAAGATTGGGCTTGGTCTAATTTAGATTAAATTTGAAAGTAATAATAATAATAGTAATAATAATAATAATAATAATAATAATGAAAGTGATCCGGATACCGGTCTGCATATAAAAGAAAACGAATATTATATCCAGATTTTCCCATTTACTTATAATGGAGGCTTTCTGAAAAAAAAAAATCATATCTTGTCATGAAGGGGTCCAATATGCACTATCATGAAAATGTCTTCTGGACCTGATTCAGAATCAGGTCAGGAAAAATATAAAACGTGTGTGTGCCTTGGAGGAGTTTTGCCCTCCCTGAGTGCTTTTCTATTTGTTTGTTTGTTCATTTGTTTGTAGCAGAAACACTCAATACCACATGGTTAATTTACAAAACCCAGAGATGGAGGGTTTCAGCAGGAGGAGAGACACTCCTGATACACCCTTGTCACGCACGTCGAAACTGTGCTGACAAACGATCCTTCGGCTACTGATGAAAGTTGAGGAAATAAAAGATGGAGATCAAGGATGGAGAGAAACAGTGAAACATTGGGATAGTGTGTGAATAGAGAGGCACCAGTCGTTTCATTAGCGACCCAACGGGAGGTACTTTAGGCTTCAGAGACACCGGCGATTCAAGTTTCAATAAACAAACAGCCAAATGCATCTTTTACTAAGTACCCTTTGTTGAGTATCGAGATTTTTTGTTGTCCAGGAAACCCTCATTCTGTGTTGCTGACTAAATCGCAATCAATATATCCTTTGCAGAAATGCTTTTCATAACAGATTCATTGTGTCATGTCTATGCAGTGCCATTTTTAAGACCTTTAGCCTTGTGTTGTGTGCTCCCGTCTTACATCGAGGTGGCAATTAACATGAACCAAAACACTGGATGAAGACAGGATGAAGACAGAGACACAGTGTCCAAGCCTGGCACAGCATGTCTCATTACCTACTCATTTTGTCAGGAGGGCTGACGGTGGGGGTGTCGGCGAGGACGTAGCGGGGCGAGACGAGACGGAAAGGAAAAATGAGACAGACTCGCAGAGAATACAAAAAGGTACAGCCGTTAAAGTAATTGAGAAGGAAAGTTGTAGGGGATGAAGAAATACAGCTCAGTGCGTTTCACAAGGTTGTGCAAAGGGGAAAGAGTAAGGAGATAAACAACAAACACAGAGACACCAGGTTCAGCTGAGCAACAGCAGCAGCAACAATGAGCAGAAAGACACATCAAGACAAATTGCAGTGCCGCTCTGTTGCCTATAGGGGAAAACTGTAAAACAGCGCAAATAGCAATAATTCTCCTCTCTGTCTGTTTTAATGGGTACCCATGAGTCAAACACAATGTAGTGTATTTACACATGCAGAAAGCAGTGTGTTGTCCACGACCAGTGGAAGTGTGAGAGGTAGTGTTTTCTACTAACCAGTTTATTTCTTCAGCAGAGGAGAATCTGTTTTTCCCTGTGGCCAATGATTTGTATTTGTTTTTTTTCATGGTGAGGCAATTCGAACAGGCAGTTGACTGGCCTTTGGTGGAGGTAGAGGGTCGACAGGCTGCCATATTTACTCGTTTAGTATTAGTCATGAGTAACCACACACACACACACACACACACACACACCTACACACACAATACCAGCAGGAGATGAGTATGCATCTGAAAAACTATAATTCCCCTGACTGACTTTTCACCAACAAAGGTGAAATCTCTTAAACACAGTAGCCTGAAGCGACGCTGTCCCATAAAGAGTAGTCTCAATTGGTCAGTATATCAGCAACAATCAATCAATCAAAGCAAATTATTCATGAGGGACTTGTTAAAGTAAAGACTTTGTGTTTACTGACAGGAAAAAACCTCCTAAACCCCTCATCTCATTTTGTATGAAGACATACATGTAAATGCTTAAACTCTCTAATTAAGGATATTATAATCTGAGTACATACATTAATGATCTTTTTCTTTATCAATTGTTCAGCTGTTCTCCTGAAGAAAATAGGACATGCGGCACTCACACATCGTTTTTTATTCAGTCCTTGTCTTCCTCTGTTTGCTTCCTAATTCCTCCCCTTGGTGGTTCGCTTCATTTCTGTATTTCATTTCACTCTCTCGTCTCCACCCCACCACTTCAAATGTAACTTTATCCCACCCAACAGAACGATTCTGTTTATTTTTATTTGATCTTTTTTTCTATTCTCTGGTTTCGCTTCTCACAAAACTAAGACACAACATTTAATGAAAAGATTTCTCGTGAGCACATGAAGGCGTTTGAACACTGCATTAATTCAAGCTATGTCCCGTATAAATCTGGATCGCGTACTGGGAATCATTGTGACATTGCAGACAAAAAAGGGAGACAAAACAATTTTCCACTCTTAGAGGACAAATGGGACAAAAATTACACAGAGGTGTTTGCTTTGGCATAATAAAAGTGGAGCAGCACACCACACCATCTGGAATGAATTTATTTAAACAGGTCTCTAATAACTATCAGTATGCAAAATAGGTACTTAACATTTCATAAATAATTAACTTGGGCCTTTTACTTTTCCACAAAAAAAGAAACTTTTCCATAAAATGTTTTTATCTTCAATCGGCCTTACAAGTAACTTCTTGATGTACTTCTTTGCTGCATCGCACTATAGATGTAGAATTTTAAACAGCAACATCAAGCTTGAACTTTATAAAGGATGAATATTGCTGTTCTGTACCACTAAAACAGAAATGCAGCTGTCCTTGTGAATTTGTGTCAAACGTTCTGCTTTTCAGGCAAAATAAAAAAGATCAGATCAAAGGATGTGTAAGGGTTTGTACTTATTGTGTTGGATTGTCATAAATATGCATGAAAATGTGACCAATATTTGAGTAAAAATTGCAACAGTAGACATAGACATTCTAATAAGCCAGTTTCTAATGCATTTACCCTCAGGAGGACTTGTTTTCTGAAGTAAAGTACCTCATTACTCAAAACCAAAAACCTATGTACCCTATATACATAGTGGATGCAGTTGATAATCCACTGTCTGCCTCAAAATTGTGACTGAACAAACAGCGATGGAGCATCGCTGCATGGAAGAGTTGATATTTAATAGGTATAGATGAATATCCTCTTTATATTTATTTCATGCTTGAAGTCATTTTCACACTCCCTGCCATTTTCCTTTAACTGACGCTGCTGATGTGAGTTCAACTGTTTAACCATAAAGCAACCAAAATTCCTTCAAGAAGTTTCGGTAAAAGTTCAAGCAGGCTGTTCACGTTTCTCAAAAACACAGACATGTTAAATGTGTGTGTTTCATTGCATATTTTGTCAACAATTCCACAGTACCAGTCAGCGCGGAATCCAAATCTGGAGGAGGGAATGGCAGCTGCAGCCATTTCTGCGTCAAGAATACTAAAACCGGAAAAAGGAGGTCAAGGAGTAGCGGTTGTTAATACTAATTAATGTGCCAATTCTTGCCACTACTGTATGCTAATAATATTTATTTAACAAAATATGATCTGTCTGAGGGATTCCAGGAGGAAGATAATTGCTTTCACTTCTGTGTCAGCAGGAGGACTCGTATGTCATGTAACTAACAGGAGTGACAGTATTCAAAACACTTTTTTCAGTTCAAAACTACGACTATCAAGAAAGTGTTAGTTACAGTAAAAAAAACAAGTACAGTTTTATATAAAGACTTTGGAAATAGCTAGAAGGAGAAGAGCGTGAGGATGAACTTTGTTGGTATCAGTCACATTACTCACACTAACAATGCAGGTAAACTCATGCTATTTTGGTGACGTTTGCATCAGTCGCTCGAGTAAATGAAAGTGAGTGCTCACTGAGAAGGCGGCATCATATATCTGGAATACGGAGCCGTGAAACGTAAAGAGCACAACAGAAATACGTGCAAATTTGTGAAATATAATCTAACAACAATATTAGATCTCCATCATTATGACACAAGTAGCTGTGATTCTAATTACATTTGAATTATCCATTACGTACATTAGTGCTTCTCAGATGCATTCTTATGGTTTTTAAGCCTTTTCCTCCAGCTATGATCCCACCAGTGCCAGGTGGACTTGAAAGCAATTACAAAAGAGCATTTTTATTCACACTGGCGAGTAGGCATGTACTTTCATACAGTGAGTATTTCATTGTGAGCACAAATACAAGGCCTTAATGCTGAATCAGTGTCTTATGGGCTTTTGTGTTTGTGTGCATGAGACAGTCTGCACATGTGACTTTTAAATAAGGCTTTATGATAGATGCTGCTGTCATTACTCTGATGCTTGCACTGCAGCTTTTCAGTTTATAACTTGTCGTAACACTTGCCCTCCTACATTGACTGAAATATCAGAGTGTCATGGTATTTGGTATATTTCTGCTTGTAGCATGCATAATGGAGCAGAGTTAAGGATTTATTTATACTGACATCAAAAGCAATTAAATCTGCGCTCCCCATCTTCAATAGTAAGAGGTGTGTCTTTTGGAATATGCATCAGTGACACCATTTAGTCATAAATCAGCTTTTGACAGGGGCAGCTGCCATGTCGCCAAAAGGCAGATGCAAATGACACAAGGAAATAGACAGTTGGTTAGAGCGCGACGGGGCGGCATGTGAACCTTTTTTTATTATACAGTACATGTTGTCACAGTTTTACACTTCTACAACAACAAGGAGAACAACTTCCACCGCCTTCTGCCTCACTTCTCCTGAACACCAGCAGCTGTTTATTGAACAGAACAGTTTTATCAGATTGTTGCAGCAAACTTATTAAGTATCATTACTGTGTGCTCATTTATTACTACTGTTTGTGTCCTGTGGAACATTTTGCTATTGCCTATTCACCTCCGCCTCCTTGAACACCATCGGCATGAACTCGATCCGAACATGCGAGGTAGGCCCTGTCACCCTCACACCTGTGTCTGACCTAATGATTATGTAGCTAAAATAAAAGTTCCGAAGTCTGGCGACTTGTCTGCCCAGTGCTGCTATAGTAATATTAGCTGTGGCATGTAAGATTTTGCATCCTGTGGTTAGGATTCGGCTCCGTACAATTCCGTTTTCTTCTTCTTCTCTTTTCTCCCATTGCCGTCTGTATTTTAACAAGTGCTGGAAGCAACGTGATAGCAGGGCAAATTTATTGTTTTAATCAATAGTGCTTTTCAATCTCTTTCCAAAATGCATTCTTCTTTTGTAGCCTGGAGCAGATGCTACCTCTGTTGCCTCTGGGTCCAGACAGAGCCGAGGGACCGTCGCTCCACACAAACACCATTAAATCCCCCTTCAGCTCTCCTCTCATCGTCCCATTCATGCCCTGCCCACTTCCATTCACAACTTAATTTTCTTCTCTCCTTCTCTCGACACTCTCCACTACAAGTGCTGAGCGGTGGACTCACATCCTCCTTATTGGCTCTTCTGTATAACCCACAGCAGCATCCTTCTCCAATCCACACAA
>NC_090915.1:7755100-7842189 GCF_040956055.1 Brachionichthys hirsutus | reverse complement strand
TCTGCAGCGCGCAATGACCCTGGTTTGGCATGCGCAGCTGGCTATGAGCTGTGGGTTCCGTTGAAAGCAGCCCTCTGATTACAATCCCAGCAGCACCAGTTGCAGAAAATGTTAGAATACCAGTTAGTCAAATAGTTTCAGGTCTGATCATTTTCTCAACTCTGTGTCTGAATATCGTTTTCAGTCATAAATAAAAACAAGAAAGCAATTCTAATCCGAAATGAAACATGCAAAAAAAGCTGTTTATTCACGGGAGAAAGTAGCGCGCACCTCTGGATAAGTCGCTTACCTCACGCGGTACTCCAAATCACCGGGATAAACATCTTCATCCACAAGAGCGCACGGAAATTCTTTTTTTTTTTTTAATCTTCATCCGTTGCTAAACAACTGTCACTGCATTAGAACCAAGTCCCGCGGTTCAGTGTTGGTCCTCTGCCCCCCTCTCTGACGGTATATGACGGCCACGTTCGGAGGAGACGGTGGTATCGCTCCGCCGGTGATGGTGCCTGAACTGCGCCTCGGACTCACCACCGCCGTGCTGCCGCGCCATTACGCGTCACGCACATTTATTTATTTTATTTATTAATTTTTTACCAGAGACGTCGTTTCGTCACTCGATAAAATGCTCCTGTTCACATGTCAGGGAGGCGGAATAAGGGCCACTATTTTGATGTTGTGAGCAAGGATAAAAAAATAAAAATAGAAAGATGTAAAGGGACAAGCCGGAACGCGCCGTGGGCTGGCTGGCTTTAAAGGCGCAGCGCGCAGCAGGAGACGCGCTTCAGCAAGTGCGTCTGTCAGGAGGAAGAACGAGCGCAGACTGATGCCCTCGTTTGGAAAAGTGTCGCAGCAGATGTTTGGCGCACGCCTGAATTTAATTATACTTTGATCTTACTGTAACCTAACCCTGAGTTTTCGTTTGATCCAACACTTAAAGTTTAAACATTAGATATAATAATATATTATGTTTGTCCAAGTGAGGATTTTTTTCTAATTTAAAATCGGTTGCTCATCTGCACGCAGGGCAGGTTTCTATTACACTTGGCAGTTAAGGTGGTTTTGTCATTTGTTACTGATTTTTACAGCTACCTCATGATTTTACTGGTGTATAGCAGGATTAAGCTTAACAATAATAATAATCATCATCATCATGGAACTGAAGATCAAAAACATCTAATTTTGGATCCGATCTGGAGACACCATTTTTGTTTTACTTTATTTTAGCAATATGAGATGGGGATTTTATTTTACAATATCCAGTTGTTTTATATTGAGTCTTTAATTGCACAATGTTGATAAAAGTAGACAACTGTGGGTAATCCTTCATTGCTAGAAACTAACTATAATCTATATTGATCTGGCATCTCAACCAGCAACCCGTCCTCATGTCCCGGTGGGTGTAGTCAGGAACTAGACTGCATAAAGCGGTTTTCCCTTCACCCACTCCTACCATGAATGGCCTACGGGTGGCGTCAGAGACCTGGCTTTAAAAGCTCACAGCACAGGAGTCCCACTCGGGGACCTTGTCCCCTGCACAGGGGACATTGAGAGGGGCTTGACAGCAGTGTAGACGCGCATGTGGGCGTATCAGCAGTCTCTTCTGGGAAAAGCCTTTTTCCACAGACGGAGCACAAGCACCGTCTGTGCTGCTTCAGGGGGCCCCCGGAGCCCACTCTGTTACGCCTCCTACACAGGAAGGGCCCGTGGGCCGATGTGCTGTCAGAATCTGCAGCCAGCCCAAGTTATGGAAGGTATATGGTTCTGGAAAGCTGCTGGTGGGAGCAGGTTATGTTTTAGGGCACGGTTAATAAGGCATTCGTGTTGCTATTGACTTAACAGTATACATTTCTTTCTTGTCTACTGACTTATTAAGGAAACAGTCTGCACCTCCAGGCAGATCTGAATTTCCTATCACTTCTATGACCCTGCCATCTTTTCAGCCTCCTTCTCTGCTTTACTATCCCGTTTGTCTTTGTCTCTTTGGCTGACCCTCGACTTGATCTGGATCACAGCCGCTTTCCTTTCATCGATACGCCCTTCCCAGTGACGTGCAGTCAGGGGAGGCAGGTGAGGCACAGCCTCACCTGTCATCATATAAAATCATATAAAAATCATGTATTTGTATTATTAAAAATAATATAAAAATAATATAATATATAATATAACATCAGTGATATTATATTATATATTTTATGATTGTTTCATTTTTAATAATACAATTAGTGCCTCACATATTCTTGTGCGCAGCGGCATTAAAATACTGCAGAGTGAGGCCATGTGTAATACGGCCTTCAGCCGATAGGGGGCCAGTAAGTGATTCAGCGCACTCATCAGCTGATCCGCTCGTTGGAGACGGGCTTGTAAACAGGAAGCGCTGGCTGTCTGGATGTCTGGACGTCAAGCAAGAACCCGTGTTTTCTGCTTTTCCTGCCTTCTTTTCTCAACTTCTGACGATGTCTGGACTCGGATGGGATATTGCGACATGAAGAATTTACCGAGAAGCCTCCAAACACGAGCAGCGACCGCGCGCATTCATGGTCAAATTGTGGGACCGAGTCCATTAGATGGGAACGAGTGTTCTGTAACGTTCTGGAGAACATAAGCTGTCAAATGAAGCCCAGCTTTTCCTCCATCGCTGGCATATCTCTGCCGTCCCGTTCCGTTCTCTCTCTCTCTCTCTCTTTCTCTCCCACCCACTCACTCGCTCCGTGTCGGGGAGCAGCGTGTCCCACTCACACACACGCAGACGCGTCTCAGAACATGTGTTTAACAGTTAAACATCAGTTAAACTTTAACTGATCAACACGCGCATCCACACACATCCAACGCTGCGCGCACACTGATACGCACAGTTGAATAGGTTTATTAAGTCTCTTGTAAATACGCAGATTATGTGTGGTCTCCCCTTTTTGTCATAAACTGATGAGCAACAGCCCCATCTGGTGGGCAGAGAGGTATTATGATGCAACCAGGGTCAATGGGTGGAGCCAATACTTTGTCAATAAAAATGACCCGGAAGGAAAACTCGGCGGGCCAGGACGGGTCCCCGCTGCCGGTAGAAAAAGTAACCTGGACTCAGCCTGTTTCATTTATGGTGCGTTTGGTACTTAATAACAAGGTGATGGAGCTTTAGACTCTATCAAAGTTTAAAAAACAAACGAAACAACAAAAAACACGGAAGCGGAACAATCCAAATATGGGCGGGGGGGCGGCCCAGCTCCTCCCCTCCTGTCGCCGGATGATGCAGCGCTCCACCGTCCGATCACAGGAGGAGGAGGCGTCCGAGGTTGCGTCGGGGGGGGGCAGCGGGGTAATAGTGGTATTTTCTAAGTCCTCTCAAACAATGAAAAGCTCCGGTTACCGAATATACAGAGTAATATATGACAAGACGGCGAATATACAGAGTAATATATGACAAGACGGCGCAGTGGTTGTCGGCGGGGCTAACGGGATGCTCTGTGGCTTAGCTAGCTAACTCTGGACTGCCAACACGGACTCCGAGCAGCCGACGGAGGACAGCAGGAGGCACCGGGGGGGACAGTAAGTCTTTATTGTGGGTGTGGGTGGATGGATGAACCCAGTACTAACAAGGTGCACCTGAATAAAATGGCCAGTGTGTGTAATTTGGCATTGTATCTCTCTCTCTCACACGCACTGTTTGCCGTCCTGCACCAGCTACTGGCAGATCGTCAGGCTGAAGGTGAGACTTGTGGGTATTTCCATTCTGTGAGTGACTTTGTGCTTATATGAATATTGAATAAATGTGAATCCGCACAGGGTGTTTGAACAACAGCTGATCTGCTGCCTTGTGATTGGTCGGTCAGAAAGTTGCATTAAGCTGCATTGATGCAACCCGGTTCTGCACACGTCCTCATTTCACCAACACCCTCCAGCTAGTGGTGAAGGAGGGTCTTTTAGAATCGGGGTAGTATTTCCGTAACACCACGGCAGATGGGGAGGCAGTGCCCAGATAAGACGAGGCGAGGACCGTGTCCGTCTGTCTGACGATAAACAGGCAGAAGTCTGTTCTTGTGTTTTTGAATTGTGCCACTGATCTGTCATATTCAATTTGCACATTTTTGGGGGCTCTTTGACGTTTTTGTACAACTTGTTCTTTAGCTGTGGACATGAAAATGTTCCTGGGTTATCGTCCTCTTCTTCTGCTTGTGCGTTGTACCCTCGCGGTTTACAGAGCAAATACATTTGCGTCGATCCACGCCCGCTCTCGCTCTAACTCGTTCAGGCTTATCTTATACGAGCGAAATGAACTCGCTGCAAACCTTCTTATTACATTTCCTTGTGTGGATTAAGTAATAAATGTGAATCTGGATTCAAATGTATACTTTATGTGTTCTTGACCACGTTCCACGAAAGTTTGCAGACAATTATTAGGCATGATTGAGTGACCTCCTCCAAACATGGCTGACAGAGATATTTATAGATGCCCAGTGGCAGTCGTGGGAATGTATTTGTTTGTTGATAACATGTCTGGAATATTTTCCAGCTCCCGCTATAATGATGGTTTCCCTCACATTAGGACTCATCAGCTGCATAAACGAGCTTCTGTTCTGTGTCTCGGTTTGACACCTTGTAGGTGACACTCCTCTGTGTTTGCTATTGAGTGGGACTCGTAGAAACCCACCCACAGTTTAAATCCAGGTCCTACGCCTGCATTGTAGCCCCTAAACACAAGCCTGTCAGCTGTTGCGTCCTCCTCGATGTGGTTAGAGCAGGGGTGGGCAAACTTTTTGACTCGCGGGCCACAATAGGTTCTAAAATTTGACAGAGGGGCCGAACCAAGAACAGATGGATGGAGTATTTGTGTGAGCTAATATAAATGACACATGAAAGCTATTGCATTAAAGGATTTGGCCTTTTACAGGCAGCATTACAGGGAAAAGGTCAAATGAATGAGGTTTAATTAGAATACAACTTTATTTAATTATATCATTTGGACAAGTTTGGCGGGCCGGATTAAAAAGACCAACGGGCCGCATATGGCCCCCGGGCCTGGGTTTGCCCATGTCTGGGTTAGAGTGACACATTAAAGCTCAGAGGTGTGGCAGTATTTATCCTTTATGTCTCCCCCCCACTCATTCTTACATTCTGTGTCTTATTCCTTTTATCCCCTGACAGGCGGATGCTAGCTTTTAGCGGCACACGGTCGCCGGCCGGCTGACAGACATGGATCCTCCCACCTCCAGTCTTCCAGCACGGCACAATGGCCTCCACCCTGAGCAGCACCCGGCCTCTTCTACTGATCCCAAGCGGGATAGCCCCTGCCTCACGGTTCACCTCTACTACGTGGGGGAGGATGGAGAAGGGGGCGGGGCGAATGTTTCCGCTAGTGCACTCACGTTCCCAGCTGGGGAGCATGCAGCGGAGGAAGTGTGCATCGATGCAGCGAAGGCATGTGGTGAGTCACAAGAAGCGTTCAGAGCCGTTTCGCCACGTTGGGTTGACTCCCCGACATCGTGAAGTTCTGCTTTCCTTTGGGTCGCACCCCGAGAACACTCTCAAACATGCCGCTCCGCTGAAACAGCTCGATACAATATCTAATAAGTACGAGGTATAAACCTAGTTCTACTTCATGCAGGACGTAACAGATACAGATGGAGATCATAGACTGGGTTATAAATGGGAACAGTGCAAACCTCGTGCGCCCTAAAAATGATCTCATTTGAAGCGTGAGGTAAATATATTTAAAGTAAATGACTGGCGTTGTTTTTCTTGCACATGCTTGGCAGTCAGGCAGTTTTTTTTTTTAATGATTTCTTCCACTTTGTCCATTTGTGGGTTTCTGGGGGGGGGGCATCGTTCCAACTCTGTTTCATTACAATCTTTTCTTGGCGTTGTTTCCACTATTGGAAGTGATCCAGTGTGGAAACTACAGCAATACGTTTGCTTTCTCTTTTTAGAAGCTAAAAAAAAAATCAGGAAGTCGTCAACTGTTGTGTCCGTGCTCCTCGACCGCCGCAGCAGTATCTGTCTCTGCCACACGCTCATGCCCTGATAAGACGCAGCCCCCCCCCTCCCCTTCTGCGTTTGAGTTATCCTCTTATTTTCGTTCTCTTTTATTTCTCTTTTTTAACCTTTGTTCCCTCGCTTGTCTCTTTTTTTAGACATTGCTTCTGGTTCCCTTTCGTAACTTTACGATAACGTGAACGAGATTCTCTGCGTCAAACGTAGACTTTTACTTCTTTTAGGTCTATTTTCTTTAACATTGTCACCACTTCTGCCCGTTGCTCATTCTAACTCTGTAAAGGGGGGTGCTGTTTTCACCCTCTTCTCGTGGATTGTTAGCAGGTTTATACAGAAGCTACTGGGTGGATGGGGCAAGGCAAGCTAAACAGATTTGTGGAGGTACTTCTCTGCTGAATGCAGTTTTAGATAAAGTTTACTTTCTGCAGCACAATGCTTAAACAATACATGTTCTTGGATAGCAATAATTTCAAATTGATACAAAGCAAGATGTGCATAAGGAACACCTTTAGTCCTCTTACTTCACTTCCTCACTTGTGGTAGAACATACTTCCTCTTTACACAGCCTCATATTATTGCTTCATGATTGAATTCTTCCGGTTTTATTGTGACCTTTTCCTGAGACTATAGTTACACAAAACATGACTGATGAGATTGTGTCTGTGATGGAGATGCAGTTTTATTCTAATTAATTAGTGTGCGTTTTAGGAATGGTTAGCGCATTTCACACTTTCTCCCTCTCTCTGCAGGCATTGCTCCAGTCTACTGTGGTCTCTTTGGCCTGATGAGGGGAATCGATCACGTATGGTTCCCTCCTAATCACATCTTTAAGCTGCAGCAGCCAGCCAGTGAGAACCTACACTTCAGAATCAGGTAGATATTTGGAGTCTCACATCCCTTTCCCTTTATTTAGGCTTTTTAATATGTTGTTTAGTTTCTCGTGTCAGATATTTTATGGTTTTGTCTTTTCATCCAGATACTATTTTCCCGGCTGGTATAACAGTGGCAGTTCATTGTACGCTCATCGCTACGGCAAGAGCCCCGTGATGGACGACTGTGTGATGGCATACCTTTTTTTCCAGGTGAGTCTTCTTGAGTTACACCTTACATCATTAGTGGAATGATTGTTTTGTTATTTTGTTCTAGTTTTTCAGCTATGTTCCGTGAGTATTCCAGGGTACTATGTGTGTGCAGTATGTGTTTGGATGCATATGAAAATAGTCTGGGTTGTTTTTCTCTTTCCCACGGTTCCGTTCAGTTTTATCTCCACAGTCACTTTGACTCCCCCACCTTTTCTACCTTTCCTTCATTGATCTATCGCCCCATTCAATTGAGAGACTTTTGTTTTTTGTCCTCTAGTGGCGTAGCGACTTTCTGAATGGCCGGGTTCATATTCCAGTGAGCTATGAGGTGCAGGAGGAGTGTCTGGGCATGGCGGTGTTGGACATGATGAGGCTTGCCAAAGAGAGGAGTCAGTCCCCCGTGAGCATTTGCAGTAACATCAGGTAGGATTCTCTCAGAAAGTAATATCACAGAAAATACGAAACTACTCAGAACTAGAAAAGCACTCGCAGAGCACAGACCTCCGCCAGGCAGCTCATTCCCCTCCTAATTGGATTTGCACCGTCCACATGGTGATCTGGATCATCATGATCAAAAGGTTCTAAATTGTTCTTGGTATCTTTAAACGCCAACCATGAAACACAATTTCTTTTTTTTTGAACTGATTTTTTAATCCTTAAATTGGGTTTTCAATGTTAATATTTTATATTTTTTCCTGACCTCATTCTGGATTAGATTCAGAATACATTTTTCATGATAGTGCATATCGGACCCCTTTATGACTGTGTTTTTTGGTGAGTGAATTGAATGCAGATTTTACAAGATATGATTTTTATTTTTTTTAAAGCCTCCATTATATATCAGAAAAAATCCTGATTTCTTTTTGTGTCCAGACGGGTATCCAGATCGCTCTCAAAATTTAAGGGGATCTAAAACCAAGACCCATCTTCAGGTTATTTTTAATCAAGATCCATCCAGCAGTTTTCCCATACTAAAAAAACAGACAAACGACACCATAACCAGAACCATAAGCTCATTAGGATGCCGTGCTCATCAAGATATTTTCATTATGTTCATTATGAATGAATTTTTCTGACTAATGATCTTAGCCCTCGTCTACATTTAAAATGTGTATTTCGCTTTCATCTAATTGATCTTCTGTATTGCTCATTTTACCTTCTGTGGTTATTAAGTGCTAGTTCTGGACCCTCTTGTCTGGCTTTGTCTTCTGATATTTTTTTTTATGATTTACTCCTTTATTCTCAACCTCACCCCTCCCCGACCACGCCCTGCACACCATCAGCTACAAGTCCTTTCTGCCGAAGAGCGTGCAAATCCGCATTCAAGAATATAACATGTTGACTCGGAAAAGGATCCGCTATCGCTTCAAGAGATTCATCCAGCAGTTCAGTGAATGCAAGGCCACAGCGTGTAACCTCGAGCTCAAATACCTAATGAGCCTGGAGATGCTGCTGCCCTCCCTCTACTCCGAGCGCTTTCAAGTCACCGATCTCTCCTCGCGCAAGGTCACCATCGTCGTCACGGGCAACAAGGGCATCCAATGGTCAAAAGGGACAAAGGAGGATGGAGAAGAGGAGGTAAGGACTGCGTTGCGCGTGCTAAGACATGCCGTATATGCAGCAGCAGGCTGATTTAGCAACAGATGGAGCTCCAGGAGTCTAAATCAAATGCAAGCCGCTGTTCTTTGTGTCTCCAGGAGCTCCAGGCGTACTGTGACTTCCCAGAGGTGATTGACATCAGCATCAAACAGGCCAATAAGGAGGGCTCTGTGGAGAGTCGCATCGTTAGCCTCACCAGACAGGACAACCAGATCCTGGTACATCACACACTGTGGTTGAATTACCGCCGTGCACAACAAAGGCAGCATTGTGTCTAAACGTGTGTGTTTGTGAGCCAGGTGTTCAGCATGAGGGCTCATCTTCACCGGTTTAGATCTATCCATCGTCTGTCGTACATGTAAATCATAAAGTCCTTATGGTTACTGTACTGTTAGACTTTTATTGTTTATTATTGTCGCTTTAGCTTAGGCAGTATTGTGATTTAAGTTAAGGACAGCATCAATTGCTTGATGGTCGGAGCATTTCTGAACTAATTTCTTTAAATTTGAATTTATCAGGACTTATTTTTCTTTCTGTTCTAATTGTTGTTTGGATTCTTATCTTTTATTACTATTACCGGTATGATTATAATTATTGTCTTATTTGTTCTCTGTGTCTCTCAGGAGCTGGAGTTTCGTTTGCTCTCAGAGGCTCTGTCGTTCGTGTCACTGGTTGATGGCTATTACAGACTGGTTGCAGACTCCCACCATTACCTGTGTAAAGAGGTGGCTCCGCTCAGACTTCTGGAGTGCCTTCAGAGCTACTGCCACGGCCCTGTGTCGTGAGTATCACACGCAGCTGCTCGTACGCGCAGCCAGGCAGACCCCAATATGCATTCAGTCCCCCCCCCCCCCCCCCCCCCACAGGATGGAGTTTACCATCGGTAAGCTGCGTCGCTGTGGCAACCACCAAGGTCTGTACGTCCTCCGCTGCAGTCCAAGGGACTATGACAAATACTTCATGTCCTTTGTGGTTGGGGTAAGCTCCTAGTATTATATAACGTATTAACATGAGTCGCGTGTTAAATTCTATATGATGTTATTCAGTGTTAATTGTTCTTATACGTTCAGTGCAGCTGTGCTTTTACTTCTCTTTTCCAGCATGAGACTATGGTGGACTATAAGCACTGTCAGATAGTGAAGACAGAAGCGGGGCAGTACGTTCTGAGTGGCGCCAAGAGTAGCTTCGGATCACTGAAGGAACTTCTGCACTGCTACCAGAAGGAGGCGCTGCGCACTGATGGCTACACGTTCCAGTTGATGCGGTGCTGCCCACCCACCCTAAAAGGTGGGCGCTCTAAGGAGTCGCTAATGATTCGATAATTAATTCACCGTCTTGTATCCGAGGAAACGTGAGAACCTTTTTTTCTGGCCTCTAAGGGCCAGAGAAAAGCTGCACGTCTTTATTCACCATTACGCCTTCGGTCGCTGTTTCAGGATTGCCCTTCATATAAGAGTCGATGGCTAATCCCTCCCACCTTTGGCTTGTCTTTAGATAAGTCCAACCTGCTGGTGTGTAGAACTAACCAGGAAGAAGACGTTCCTCTGTCGCCTTTTCTCCACAAACAAAACATCAGTCAGATGGTCTTCCACAAGATCCGAAAAGAGGACCTCATCTTTGTAAGATGACTTCATGACATTTTGCTTTCTTCTGAATTTTGATATGGCAGCAACGAGAATGAGAAACAAATACGCAGCAGCTGAATAACATTTCTAGTTGCTCTTCGACATAACAATAAAACTCTCCGGCTTCAGAACGAGAGTCTGGGCCAAGGAACGTTCACCAAGATCTTCTGCGGTGTGAGGAAAGAGCGGGGAGACTACGGCGAGGTGCACCAGATGGACGTCGTGATCAAGATCCTGGACAAGGCCCACCGCAACTATTCAGAGGTCGGCCTGTTGCCCCGAGCTGAAACTTCCCTTTTGGAGTTGAGAGACAACAGATTCACACGACGACTTCTTTTGCTTTCTCTCTCTCAGTCCTTCTACGAAGCAGCCAGCATGATGAGCCAGCTCTCCCACAAGCACTTGCTCCTCAATTATGGTGTGTGTGTTTGCGGAGATGAGAGTAAGTGTACGACATGACCACACACACACACACACACACATATAAAGAGGAGTGCATGATGGTGTATTGAGCTCCACCCTATCTCCTTTCCAGACATGATGGTGCAGGAGTACGGTAAATATGGTTCTCTAGACACTTACATGAAGAAGAACAAAGGTGTTGTAAACATCACCTGGAAACTAGAAGTGGCCAAGCAGCTCTCCTGGGTTATGCACTACCTGGTAAGACTTTTTTTTTTATGTATATATATTTTGCGTTGGACAAACGTCCACATGAGGACATGAGCTCAAAGTGAACGCTGTTGTCCCTGCCATGTCTGCACACAGGAGGACAAGAACATCATTCATGGAAATGTTTGTGCCAAGAATGTCCTTCTGATCAGAGAGGAGGACCGGACAACGGGCTGCCTGCCCTTCATCAAGCTCAGCGACCCGGGCGTCAGCGTCACCGTGCTGCCCAGAGAAGGTGAGCTACGTGGCTGCGTGCCACTTCCGGTTGGCATGTTGTAATCTCTCTCCTCCTGTCTCTATCAGTTCTGGTGGAGCATATCCCATGGGTCGCGCCGGAATGCATTGACGACCCCCAAAACCTGAGTTTGGCAACAGACAAATGGGGCTTTGGGACCACCCTGTGGGAGATCTGCAGCGGCGGAGACAAACCTCTCAGCACCCTGGACTGCTCCAAGGTCACAAAAACAAAAGGATGTTTGAGAGCGTTAAAGGAATCGGTCTCCATCTTGTGAAATGTTGATTTTAAGTCAGCAAAAAGGAAAAAAAATAATTTCCAGTGTAGTTTTTACGTTACGTTTGTCAGCTTTATGTCTTCCGTCGTGCTGCTTTCTTCTACAGAAGAACTTGTTCTATGAGGACCGGCATCAGCTGCCGGCTCCTAAATGGACCGAGCTGGCCAACCTAATCAACAGCTGTATGGACTACGAGCCTTCGTACCGGCCGTCCTTCAGAGCCATCATCAGAGATCTCAACAGTCTCTTCACGCCAGGTGAGCCGGACAAACGAGCGTGTTGTTGTTCTTGTTGCTGATGTCGGAGTCTCTGCAGAGAACCCTCTGCTGTTATGTGAGAACTCAGGAACATCTGGTGTGATGTTTGCAGACTACGAGCTTCTGGTGGAGAGCGACATGGTCCCCAACAGGACGAGGGGCTCCGGCTTCCCGTGGGCCTTCGAGAACCAGGAGCCCGCTCAGTTTGAAGAGAGGCACCTCATTTTTCTCAAGCAGCTAGGAAAAGTGAGAGACAAACATTTTCCTCTTTTTGCTTCTTCTGTTTCATTTGACTTCCTCGAGAGGAAGTGGTTTAATCATCAGAGATTAATGTTTGTTTTTTTGCTTCCCTGTACATTGAAAGCATCTCGTTGACTCTTGACTCGCCCTCTGTGTCGAAGGGAAACTTCGGCAGCGTGGAGATGTGCCGGTACGACCCCTTGCAGGACAACACAGGAGAGGTGGTGGCCGTGAAGAAGCTGCAGCACAGCACCGCCGAGCACCTCAGGGACTTTGAGCGGGAGATCGAGATTCTCAAATCTCTCCAGCATGAAAACATCGTAAAATACAAAGGAGTCTGCTACAGCGCAGGTGTGATCACGTTGTTTGATATCTCTATACTAGCAGTACCTCTTCATATTTAGATAAATCAACCCCAAATGCTGCCTCGTAGGTATCACGGTTAGCAGGAGCTAGCGTAGCATAACCAGCGCCTCCCTTGAGCCGATCTCAAACCCGGATAAATACACAGCATAGCTGCAGGAATGGCGCCCGGCGTAAAACCTACAGGACGCTGCTGGACATTGGATCACTGTGGGTCGAGACGAACATGAGGAGCGAGCGGTAAGGTCAGAGAGGACAGAGTTCGATGGTTTGGACATGTCCAGAGGAGAGACGGGGACTATATTGGTAGAAGGATGCTGAGGATGGAACTGCCAGGGAACAGGGCTAGAGGTCGACCCAGGAGGAGATACATGGACGTAGTGAGGGAGGACATGAGAGTGGCTGGTGTTGGGGAGGACGATGCAAAGGACAGGGTGAAGTGGAGAAGGTTGCTTTGCTGTGGCGACCCCTCACGGGACAAGCAGAAAGAAGAACCCGAAAACGTTTTTCTCCACTCCAGTGAAGTAAACGATCCTGACCAATTTGTTCAAATTGCAAGTAGCACCTGCAGCAGATTCTGCTTTACCGAATAACGTTTTTGCAGTTCCTGCTTTTCTAGCCTGGGGTGTCCATGAGCGTGAAGAAAAAATTCATCTGAATTTCCTCCCTTAAGTGTCACTGTGAACGTCTTTATATTTCTGCAGGACGAAGGAACCTGCAGCTGATAATGGAGTATCTCCCCTTCGGCAGCTTGAGAGATTATCTCATCAAACACAAAGACCACTTTGACTCCAAGAAGCTGCTGCACTACGCGGCACAGATCTGCAAGGTAACACGGCACAGAACATGCGAAGTCTTGGTGCTGCATCATGCCTTAAATCCCGTCTGTATAAACAATCATTTGTATAATTATAAAAATGTTTTATTGTTACCTCTCAGAGGTTAAACTCTCGATACTGCATGTTGTGTAGTACTGTGAGTATTGATGGGCATCTTTTCTTTGAGTAGTTGCTTTACGTGCATGACTAACCTTTGCTCACCTGTACCCTTCAGGGCATGGACTACCTCGCCGCTAAGCGATACATCCACAGAGACCTCGCGACCAGAAACATCCTGGTGGAGAGCGAGATGAGGGTGAAGATCGGCGACTTCGGCCTGACGAAGGTTCTGCCACAGGACAAGGAGTACTACACCGTCAGAGAGCCGGGGGAAAGCCCCATCTTCTGGTGGGGGGGGCAGTTCCACCATCATATGTGTCTGTTTTTGATTGTAAAAACATTTTAGATATTTTAAACCTGACTTTTTTTGGGTGATTTTTTTCCTGCCTCCCTGAGAATTATTTTTTGAGATTTCCTCTTTTTCAAAAGCTGCTCAGCTGTTTAGCCAAAAAGGAGCGAGCAGACGGTCTTTTATTAATTGAGTTGATCTATACTCTTAACGTTATGCGAGTTATTCTGTATTTTATTGTCACCCTAACATCTTTTTATTGTTATCAAGGCTCCATTTAGTTCCTGTTCCTGTTTTTATGTTGTTACTGGCACTGCTTAGTTGTAAAGGATTTTCAGTTACATTTCTTTTCCTTATCGCTGTTTAAAGGTGTGTGCGTGCGTCCTACGCAGCGTTGTGAGGTTGTAATGGTGTGTGCGTGCGTCCTACACTGCGTTGTGAGGTTGTAATGGTGTGTGCGTGCGTCCTACGCAGCGTTGTGAGGTTGTAATGGTGTGTGCGTGCGTCCTACGCGGCGTTGTGAGGTTGTAATGGTGTGTGCGTGCGTCCTACGCGGCGTTGTGAGGTTGTAATGGTGTGTGCGTGCGTCCTACGCGGCGTTGTGAGGTTGTAATGGTGTGTGCGTGCGTCCTACGCGGCGTTGTGAGGTTGTAATGGTGTGTGCGTGCGTCCTACGCGGCGTTGTGAGGTTGTAATGGTGTTTATTTTGCAGGTACGCTCCAGAGTCTCTGACTGAGAGTAAATTCTCCGTGGCATCAGATGTTTGGAGTTTTGGCGTCGTCCTCTACGAACTCTTCACTCTCAGCGATAAGAACTGCAGCCCGCCAGCGGTACGCCCCCGCCCGCCACGTCTGACATCACTTATTACCCTCCCTGTAATTAAATGATAAGCTCTTAATTGACTCATAAACCAGTAGCCAGTTTAAGCGGTTGGAAGTCTTGTAATCAGTTGATTGAGCTCTCAAGAACAGAATGAACTGATTGTTTGAGGGCCGTTTGAGTTTTGTGATGTTTTTCCTGACGTGCTTTCATCAGCACGAACTTTGTGCGTTCTGTTTTTAGGTGTTTATGGAGAAGATGGGACACGAAAAGCAGGGCCAGATGATTGTATACCATCTGATAGACCTGCTGAAACAGGGATTTAGGTTGCCTGCTCCTGATATTTGTCAAAAGGAGGTCAGTAACTTGACGCAAATATGACAGTATTCCTACTGTTTTGTTTCTTATGTTCTCATCCTACTTCCCTCAGATTCACAAGATGATGACGGACTGCTGGAACGCTGAACCGAGACTTCGTCCCACTTTCAAGACATTAACCCACAGCGTGGAGACTATACGCGACGGCCTGGACAGATGAGCGGCGCCGGTAGCTCCACCTTTGACCTTTAGGTGTCGGTGAAGAGGAGCCAAAAAGACAGCTGGCGTCTTTTGTGAGGTGTGTGTTCACGGCAGTGACCTCTGACGGCGCGGCTCATGGGAGGCCGGACTCGGATCAGGATAAAGAGCAGACTGTAAACACGAAGCACTAGCGGCACTTCTTTCACAAGGGAACCGTCTCTCCGCAAGCAGCTACGAGGCCTCGGTTGTTAACGTGGCGACGAAATCAATTAGACAAGAAATAACTTCCAGTTGGAATAATCTGGACTGGAAGCATTCTGACATTGTCTTTGCAGTTGGTGACCTGCGTGTGTTTTATACAACAGCCGGTTGCTTTCGAGGTGATACGGATAATACTGTCCATTTGAAGAGACGCTATGTATAGACTGAATACTTTTTATATTTAGAATGATGACTTGGAAAGTTGTTAATTGTTTTGCACCAAATGTCACTGAAGAAAGGAGGTGACGAATGAACTTTGCAAAATGGCCTCTTTCTTGTCATAAAATTCAGGCCATGCAAACACGGCAAATGTCGACGCAGCGGTGCCGTAACGGTCGTCACACCGCGAAGATGAGTCACCGTGAAGTTCGCTCACAAGCGCCGTGCGTCTGTAACCTCGGGGCAGGACGTGGAAGATCTGGATCATCGTCTCGTCACATGTCAAAACCGTTGTGGTTAGATTCTCAACGCTTGTAAAGTGTTTCTGCCAAACAGGATGTTTTAAAAAAAAACAAAAACTTGCAGAGATTTTTTTGTGATAAATCTAAATCAGTGTTACAGAACAAAAGTCTGTGCTTTTTTCTTTTTCCAAAACAAAGATTTTCATTCAAAAAACAGGATTTTTAACCAGAGTGAACTTCTTGTGTTCCTTCTTCCCATTTATTTCACTATTTTAGTTTGGTGAGAATAACAATCTGGTCTTCTCATGATTTAAATGTCTAAAGACTTCTAGGGGGTTAATCACTTTATTGCGATAAAATATGCTGTGGTATTTTGTTTTATATTTATATTTTTAAAAAATGAAGCTTTTTCCTAATCAAGTTTCTACATATAAAACCATAAATAATTTTTATTGTAAACCAGAAATTGTGCGTCAGAAAGGGTTGAAGGTAAAATCCTTTCCTGTCGTGTCCTCGGGGTGTTGACGGGAAAATGTTCAGGCGGGTGTAATGTTGTGAAGGGAAGCCGGCAATAAGTTCACAGCAGCCTAAATGACATTAATGTGTGATATTGGCCTGTAAGAATCCAGTTTAGTCAGGCGAGCGCTGCTTATTGCGTCAGATCCTTTTACGAACATATAAAGAAGCATCTTATAGAAATGTAATATTTCATACGAACGCAGTATTTCAAATTTATTGTCAGTGATGCCGAAAGGGTAACAGACAGTACATGAGCTGCAGGAAGGATCAAACGAGTGAGGGAAGACATGATGCGACAGAGCATCATGGTTTCTATACGCGGTGGTAATAAGCATGTTTAATAGCGGGTAAGAACATCTTTCCACATTTCATCGGCCGTCCTCTCCGCCTCAGCACAGGCGTCCAATATCATTTTTGGTACAGCCGTGGTTACAGCACTTCCCCGCCACGCCGAGAGAAAAGTTCCTCTTCTTCTTGCTCTGGTTCGGCTCGTCGGCAAGGATCCCGACACTTTCGCTCAAAAACGCGGACGGAAGTGGAGGAGGGTCGCTGAGCGACGGCTGCTCCCCGTAGAGAGCCAGGTCTGCCAGGGAGGAGGAGGAGGAGGAGGAGGAGGAGGAGGAGGCAGCGTGGCGAGGAGCGGGGCTATCTGTGAGCCAGCGGCGTCGGTCCTCCACGGTGATGCCACCGAGGGAAGTCCACTGGAAGGGAGCTGCAGGGAGACGGGTTCGATGTAAACGTTTGAATCAAAGCAAACGTACTATCAAAAGGTTTGGAGGCGGCCCCGAGGGTCTGCCAATCAGCTGTCTGTCTGACTCAACGCAGGAACGACACCCTATACAAGTCGCCATGTAACATTTGCTCTGTAGAAGCCTGTAAAGAACACTGTGGCAAACAATCTATTCGAAGGAATAGTTCATCTCAAGAAATAAAACACTGAATTTAGTTTTACCTGTAAATATACGGACATTTCTCTTAGCTCTCCTTTTTTGTCACAAATCACGCAGCAGCTGAAACTCACCCCCGTCCCCCTCGGTGGCGCGTCTCCAGCGGGAGCCCCCGCAGGTGAAGATCACCGCCCTGATGAACTCCCTCCCGCACAGCTTCACCCTGTAGTCCCTCGCTATGTTCAGTCTGCTCATCAGGTCGACCTGCACGCAGCTGCACATCCCGCCGAAGAACACGGCCGCGGCAAGGGTCACTCTGCAGAGCATCTTTCACTTGACCTGATGGCCGGTTTGAGCTGCTGCACAGAGGGGTGGATGGGATAGGATGGGGGGGGGGTCAGCTGAGCGCCACCTCTGATCAGACACCTGCGTTGAATCCTGGTGGTTTTCTGGCTGGTTGGCTTTTTTTCCTGCTGTTTTCTTGCAGCCTGTTGAAGTCAAAGATGCCTCTCGTTGCAAAGCAGACTTTCCTCTTGTTCTTCTCGCCGTAGTCCTGGTCCTAATTTAAGCGTTCGACGCTCAGCCCCCTCCCACTCGGTCCTTCTCCCTCCCTCACACGTCGTTTAGATCGATGACAATGACGTACAGAACCCTCTGATTGTAATATTTGTCCAGTAATAATAATAATAAAAATGTGATGGGTGAAAATTAACAAGTGAACCATTTGTAAGCATGGCACATATATTTAATAGAATCACCATGTGGTATAGATTTGACATTTATAATATCATTTGATGCCCATGATGGATATAATAAGATAATAACTATTTTTATATAAAGTGGCAGGCACGTGTTATTTCTCTAAAAACGAGCTGAGGGTGCTTTTGGCACGGCGGGCCTTTTCTATGCTGTCGAAGGTTGGACTTCCATGAGGCAAGTCCAGGCGGTCCGGTTCCGATGCCATGACGCTCTCAGCCTCCCCTGGACGGAGGAAATAAGGCAAAGAAGAAGACATTTTTAGCCATATTTGTTTTAGATTTATGTGCATTTATGTATGCGGATGGCCCCCAAACAAACGATTGATGATGCCGATGCAAACGTGGCTGTAATAGATTGTCAGCTTAGTTTTTAGTGTGACGGTTAATGACTGGCAGCTTTTCCTCACCTCTCATACGATAAATAAGCGTCCCGTAGGCGCTGTCCATCTGGTAGGCTAATACGAAGCTCAGAGGAACGATGGGCGCCATCAGGGACGGTTTCTTTTTCTTAAAAGCACTGAAGAAAACGAGAGGAAAGGTTTACGACGTATAAAAGAACGGGCTAACTCATTTATTTGATGAGGAAAGAGGACGTTAATGTTGGAGAGCATGAATCCCACCTATAGGGGTCAGTGTTTCTCCTTCACGCTGTTCACATTCAAACAATTCTGACGTGTTGCTTTGCCAGTTTATTTCTAAACCATTTCTAAAATAAATAAATGACATGAATTGATCTGCATACACACTGAACTCACCTGACGGTGGATCCCACAGCAACGATTGTAAAGAATGTGCCGAAATATTTGACGAACTCTCTGGACCAGGCGACCTGCATAGCCATCTGTCTCCGTCTCATCTGGTCCTGCATCGTGACCTGACGCTCCATCTACCGCACACAGACGTGACTTCAGTTACATGACAAACACGCATAACACAGACGTTTATTTTGGGTCCAGACCGGGATCCGGATCGCTCTCAAAACTTAATGGGATCTAAATTAGACCAAGACCCATCTTCAGATTATTTTTAATCAAGATCCATTCAGTAGTTTTTCCGGAACGATGCCGATGGCGGTGACGTAGATGGCATAAAGGATACATCGGGCAGCAGAAGCGCTGGACGATGTATCGTTTCAGCATCTACAAACGGCCATTATCCAAATTGCTCACACAAAAACGTGGCTGTAAATGGTTTAAGACATTTTACATAATGACGGCAGCATTGTTATCAAGTCAAAAAGTGGTAACTTTGAAACTAAATCTGACTAAACACTCGATATAATTGGTTAACTGCGTCATTAAAGGCATTACATCGCACCGTTCCGTTTATCGGTGGGAAAATCCAATCAAAGGAATTTGAAGAGCACAAATCAAGCAACGCCAAGTGGGGCGATTGGATGAATAGCAGGTTTGGCTGCTAATAAACATTAAAGGTGCAAAATGTTAACGCTCAGGAGATTTAAGGCTGCAATTAACAGCCTGTGATGGCACTTTAAAAAATTATATTAATGGATAATCAACCCTAATCAAATATTATATAGCTTTATAAATGCTGTTAGCCTGATTTAGTTCAATCAACATCAAGACCAGTCCAAGGTAACATTTGACACACTGCCGTAGGACACCGTGTGAGACGCTCCATCGATCTGCTCGTCTTCGGTAAACGTAGGCATTAAGAGCGTTACCAAACATCTGAGGGGGGACGTTTAATTCCAACGCAGGTAAAATCACCTGGTGAGGAATCTCTCGCCGCTTAATGCCGGGCTCACGTTACAGGAGAATCCGACCCGTTTCGTAGACACAATCTTTTTCCAGACGTGTTTGATAGTTAAGATTTAAAATGGAGATGATTCAAACAGGCCTTGAAGCCTGACTCGGCGTTGAGAGAGACTGAGTCTTACTTCCAGCTTCGCTCCAGGAAGTTGTCATACAAGACTAACCTGCATTCCCCTAACCCACGTAGTCACACGAGGGATCACTGAAGATCTCTCCCCCCTATCAAGTTAATAAATCAGTGTCGTGTGTTTTCAGCATTCCTTTTGGGGCCTTAAAGACGACACATTTTTCCTTCTGACTTAAAATGTAACTTGAAATGCAAACGGAATGCAGCTCTTAGGAGTTTCCACCAAACAGTTTAACACTCTGAATCTTCTCTTTTGAATCTCTTACTGTCAGGAAGTGGACTACAACCTATGATTTTACCCGGAACAAGGAAGCCACAAGCCGTTTCTCGGAACACTCGCATGTCGAGGCATTTCTGTATATGCAAGGGAACCCCTGATCAATTCCAACTTTAGAACTGTTCCTTTAAAAGTAGAAGACGCCTGGTCTCCCGTTACGGAAACATTGCAAGGCCTAACAAAGAGCTTGGCTGCAAGCTTGGGCATGCAGCCGATATTACACAATGACCGTGATTGGAAAAAGCAGTGAAGGTGACGTGAAAGAAAGCAACGAACCGTGACGAGGCCCCCCCGAGAAGGTGACAAAGTGAGAGCCGAGCGGAAATATAAGTGAGAAATTCAATCACTTTTTCTTACGGCTTACAAGCATAAGCACAGCGCGACGATGCTTGTCAGGAACTGATAGGCACGAATCATGCTGATCGAACGTGACAAACAACAAACACACACAAACATGGCTTCCTAATACGTTTTTGTACTGTTTCAATATTTGTTTTGTGTTTTGAGTAAATCAATGAAAGGATCTGGAAGGATTCCTGTCATTAGTTCATTATAATTATTTAAAATCATTTCATGGCTGATACGTTGTGAGAAGGGATTCCTCAGGGCACCCTTCTTGTTCCCTTTCAGATCAAACTGAAACGACATTCAATATGTACTGAGAAAGTTAGCTCTGACTTTACCCTGCTTCGCTTTGGATAAGGCAATAATTCGGACTGTTGGGATCAATTCATTTTTGTTTTAGTTGTGAGATATGGGCTATCAATAAATTTTATGCATTATTTTAGGGATATTAATTTCCCCACATATGCGCACGATTTTTTTTCTATTTAATTGATAATGATATAAAAACATCTCTGGACATAAATTTCCAATATTTAAATGACATTGATTTTCATCGTGAGAAGATCGTCATTCACTCAAGGTTAAACTGTGCTTTAGTCGCTCTATAACGTCGAGCAGACTGTGGGAGTGGCGGCGGACGTCTGTGGATGCGTCTAAACTTTAGAACATCACCTCATCTCTGAGTCAGACAGAATCAGATTTCCATCGGTGTCATGTCTCCCTTGGACATACGTCCAACAAACACACCCCTTTAATTCGAAAATAATGTTTTAGATGGACGACGTGGGTGAGACATAATGCCCAATCACTTTGACTCAAGGGGTCCACGAGGCAATAGCAGGAAAAGGATCAATTATCTGTGAGTCATGTGACTTGAAAACATCGGAAAGCGATCATCTTTGACATCTTAATGCGACAAGAGAAAGCAGCTAGCACTTCACGTATATTCTGAAATTGCTAGGTTTGATTAATTTTACTCGTGCAAAAACACAGAAAAATGACTTCCTGTTACGGGCAGTGAGGAAACGTCTGACAGTCAGGGACCCTGAACGCCTCGTCTGTACGATACAAAAACGTTAGATAAAAATCGAACTACTGAAAGTTACGCTTTACATAAATGAAACGACACAAAGCGGATCCACTGCGGTAAAGTTTTAACGGGCGCATTACATTCACCGGTGACTCATTGTCGTGTCTCAAATGAGAGTGGGATTAAACTCAATTACCAAACCTTCGCCATCCACGAATGAAATTCTTCATTATCATCCACGCTTGCAGCTGATAGGTCAGGAGGAAATTTGCAGGGAAGAAACCAAGAACAACAACAACAAAAAAACCCTTTTGGGCATAAATCGGATAATCTCATTGGCGTTATGACAGTCACACATCCCACCTGCTGCTCAGCAGCTTGCCTTGCAGGCAGTAATAGCTCACAACAAATCGCCCCCACAAAGGTGAAGAAGAAAAAAAAAACAATGTTTTGTTTCAATGGACAAACCGGCGGTCTCCACATAGAAGCACTGATTCAATTGAGATAAGTGAAAGTGTCAGCTGTGCTTTTGAGGACAGTAAATACATTATAAAGCACCTACCAGTCTAGTGGCTGAAACATGCACCTGCATTCCTGTCATTTACATGCTGATAGATCGTGACTTCAAAGGACCAGAAGTCTGGTAGTTTGTAATTCCAGTTTTTCCCCAGTGGAAACTCCAGCCGGAACTGATCCAACATGAAACAAACGGAGAGCGTTCACACTGGGACTCGAACCGACCACCCTCCGGTTCCCAAGGCAAGTCCCTGTGTGCCGCTGAGCTACAACAGTTTTACCTACTTTGAGCATTTTTTTACTTAAAGTCATGACAGAAGCTTTCAGCATAAAGATTAGGACTAGTCCCAGCCACAAGCACCCATCAGAGCAACGTTCAGTTTAGTCTTCTTTGATGCTACAGCACTCACCTGGAGCCGCGCATTGTGGAGCATGAATTCCTGTTGCTTTTTCAAGTTTGCATCCATTGTTTTAGACAAAAGGAACCCCATGTTGTTGTTGTTGTTGTTGTTGTTGTTGTTACCTGCGGACATAAATACCATTTATTATAAATCACTCAAGAGTATACCACTAACTACACTGTAAACTTCTCCTCTAAACCCATATTTGAAAGGGTCAAACAGACTTTAAATACTTTAACATGCATATTAAACAGCACTCAATGTGTATATATACTGTACGTAAACACGGAAGCAGTGCGAGCCGTGCTTCGTGTGTAGCTAACGACGTAGCATCCCGTGCTTGTGCTAACTGTAAAGCGTGCATTTTGACCATTAGTGAACGGTGAGGCATAAATCAAAGTTTAACGCACCTAATATACTCTGAGGACGGCAGGTTAAACACTGTGATGTACGTTGAGGCGCGCAAAGGCACCATCAACCTCAAGGATCAAGGGCACAAAAACAATCGCGTATCCTGCCGCTGCTACACTTCCGGATGCGTTCACTGCAGTCGGAAATTATGACACTGCAATATCCAACTCCGACAAAGATGATTTAAACGCTTTACTGTTGAGTTAGACTTCACGCACAGGCGTTTGAAATTATTGATATTAGGTCAATATTCTACTTGAACGTCATAGGTCATTGATAAAAACCTTCAGGGCATTGTTTTCCCAGTTGAGCGTGTTAATTAATCTCTTTAACGGGGATTTTCGATGTTGCCGATTCCGTGAAGGCAGCGATTGTTTCCTGTTAACGCCAGAATGAGAATATACTTCCGGTTCAACCTTCAAAATAAGACTTCACACACAAATTATTCTTTATAAAACTGTATGCACAAGGGGTCTAAAAATGCACCATTTTTGGCAGAGAAAAAGGTCCTGTCTTTTACAATTTGTTGTAGTACTGGAGTCCAAAAACATACAAACTTAGGGAAATTCCCGCTATTATTTTCAATCCCTACAAACATAGATTGAGGGGAGAATGACTTCTGCAGGAATACCAAACAAAGAGTACATGACCAGGATCAAACGAAGTGCAAGTACACCAGACAAGTCCTCAGGGCAGTTAAGTGCCTGTCATTACATACTCAATATTTTCGCTATTTTTTGCTATACTCCACTTTATTTGATGGTGGCAGTTTGTTGAGAAATGGCTCCCTCTATTGGCCATTGTGTGCATCTTCAGGTTCAGAATTTGGGCTCTGGAACTAAACTCTCTTCGTTCATTTTACAGCTTGTTGCCTCCTCGTGCTCTACTCTGTGAAAAACAAGCCGTTGCCGTGCTTAAAGGCGCGTGTGTCACAATCCGTGAACATGAACGTAAACTTCATAATTCCGATTGGTTTCTGAAAGTTTCCCAAAGTTGTCATGGAAATGAATCATTGTTCAAAATTCCCTGGTTTTTTTTTTTGTCCTCCTGACTGAGGGCGTGTTCAGAATGTTTTGATCAGCCACGCAAGTATAAGTGTCATTTAAGGAGGAAATATCTCCTGGGAAATAGCAGCTGTTCACTTTACTTAGAGGTAAGAACATTTTGACTTATAAACAGCCACATTATTATTATAATTATAATAATTATAATATTATTATTATTATTATTATTATTATTATAATATTATTATTATTATTATTATTATTATTATAGTAATAATACTTTATTGTCTGTTTTTTTTGTGCAGCTCATCACAATTTAGCCGTGTTCCAATCAAGAGTGACCGTGAAGACCACCACAGAATCACGTGTGTGCGTGTGCGTGTGCGTGTGCTTGTGCGTAAATGATTTATGGTCAAATGAAAATATCAAAAGACTCTTCTGAATAAAACACCTTTGCTTTCCTTCTCAGGTCTCAATGGACTGGATTCTTGTTGTAATTTTGCAAGTCATGTTTCAGCCATCTCTCTCTGGTACGTGCAAAAACAATCTGCTGTGAAGAATGACGCATTTACTTGAAATATTTCTGTACCTCTATAACACATCTTAAATATCAGAAGTGCGGGTAAGTTGACATTGCTCCCTCCCTAATCGTGGGGAAAATTAAAATGAACGTTGTTGTTATTTTTGCTTTATTTACCTACAGGCTTGCTCACTGTTGAGGCGGAGCAAACCACGTACCGGTCAGAGTTTGGAGGAGACGTTGTGATGAGCTGCAGGTTTCAGCCTAAACTGCTAAATCCTCAGGATTACCGGAAAGTAATCTGGTACTGGATCTCCTCCACCTCGGCTCGGGAGGTGTACCGGATGGATAGCGGCGTGGAGCGCCTGACCTCCCAGGATCCAGTTTATCAGGGCCGGGTGCGACTCCTCACTGACGAGCTGAAGGAAGGCTGGGTCAGGCTGCAGGTCAATATCGCCGGTGATACGGTTAACCGGTTCATCCTATCAGGAATTATTGATGAAATTGTAACTGATCAACAGAATTGATTATTTCAGTTCCATCGAAGCTCTGTAGCGGATCGGGGCTCAACAGAAAATAGATCTTGGATTTTATTCTTTTTATTTCTCAGGTTTCCAGCCTCAGGATTCAGGACTCTGGAACTTATCAATGTTTGGTGCACACAGGAGAAGGAGCTGATTTCAAGGAGGTAGCACTGTCTGTTGAAGGTAATTACGGTTTGTGTTGCAGTCGAACTTAATGAGCTTTACAGCAATGAAACAGAGACAATGTTCCTGTTTTACTGTTCCCTAGCACCTTATAAAACCGTGACTAAGCACATTCAGAAGACTGCAGACGGGCACGAGTTGCTGCTGACCTGCCAATCTGAGGGACACCCCGAGTCGTCTGTCACCTGGCAAAACGGACTCCTGCTGACGCTCAACTCCAGCGCGACCTCTGGATCGACCCCGAACCGCCTTTTTAAAGTCACCAGCCAGATCCGTGTCCCATCAAGAGACAAAAACAACTACACGTGCACTTTTATAAACGACGGCTACTCTGCCGTATTTCACATTCCAGGTAAACGGTCCCTGTGTGGCGGTCTTCAGAGGCTCATTTTTGAATTCAGATATTGATCATGACATTTCAACGTCTCCTTATAATAGACGGGTTCATTTCCTTTTGCTCTCTCAAACAATAAAAGAAAAAGTAATTAAAGGGATTTTTTGCAGGTTATGAGTCATGAGCAGAGTAAACACACATGCTAATATTAGCTTTGGCCTTGTCTTTACCAGAACTGGTTTTGTTCCATGTTTTAATCCTAATCCCTCTTGACTCTTTTCCCAGATGATGTGCCTATTATTCCTCAAGTAAATGACGCTGCCGTAATTGTGTTGAGCACAGGACTGACATTAACTGCCATTATCGTCACATTGATCTTGTGTTCCTGCAGAAAAGGTATTGTCCTTTATTGTACTGTATGTATTTTAGCAAACCTGAAGACTGGTCTTTGCCTAATCTAGATCCCTTAGATTGGGAGCAATCCGGATACCTGTCTGGATACAAAAATAAAATAAAAAATTGATTTCCCCATTTACTTATAATACATTTTAATAATAATAATACATTTTATTTATATAGCGCTTTTCTTAGAACTCAAAGACGCTTTACAGTGTACATAGTGAAAACAATAAAGTAAAACAAAAAATACAAACAATAAAAATTATATTAAAAATTATACTGGAGGCTTTTAATCATCTTGTAAAATATGCCTTCAATTCACTGACCAAAGATCACAATCATAAAGGGGTCCGATAAGAACTATCATGAAAAAGGTCTTCTGGATCTGATCCTGAATAAGTTCAAGAAAAATTATTACATTTTAACATTAAACCCATTTACGGATTCAGAAATCAGTTAAAAATACAAATCAACTCTGATTCACTTTGACTTTTCATGGTTGGTGTATAAAGATACCAAGAACAATGTCTAAGCTTTTGATGATGATCCAGATCACCATTTTTAAATGCATGACCGGGTCATTTATTTCATTTTAATGATTTATTGTGCCATGGCGGCGGTCTGCGCTCGCCGAGTGCCTCCAAAGTTCTCGAGTCATTCCGTTGCTAAAAGGGGAAGTGTCTGAGAAGTTGTTTTTCTTACTGTAATCGAGTTTCGTCTTACTTCATGTGACACGTTCATGTGACAGCAAATAGAGTCGTTAACCATAACCTGCAAACCTATTCAAACACACACACACACACACACACACACACACACACACACAGAGAGAGAGTCATAGTGACCTACATTAGTCATTGTGTTTTGTTCTTAGGGCCAGGAGTTCACATGACCAGGAAGTTTTTAGGGGGCTGCCGGGACGTGACTGCTTCTTCCACTGACTGTAAGTCTATACACCGCATCAACACTTCCTGTGTGGACTTACACTCATTTATTTTACATTGATAATACTTATTCACGTTTCGTTTTGGATGTTTTGCTGCCAGAACAAAGTACACTTCCTGCTGCGGGACTGATAAAGATTGTCTTCTCATCTGAGAAGACAATCCTCATTGGCTGCGTCTTATGGTCATTGTAAATATCTTCTGACTGTGAAACTCGCTGAAGGTTCTTCGAGCTATTCAGTAATAAGGTTCAAGAAATGATGCCTGAAACCTGATTTTACTGCCCCAAACGGCGCATTCCTCCTCACATTACAAAGAACATCTGTTTCATATCTAACTCATTTGATTTCAAGAGACAACGTTTCCCCGCCAGGACAAATGACTGCGCCATTAATCAATGACTGTGACAGGGATCAACTCTATTTCTGTTAACGCTACCATCCTCTGTGTGTGTTTTTGTTTTTGTCACCCAGGCCTACAAGTAAAAAAAGGAAATGACGAAATGATATATTTTAAAGAAGGTAAATAACTGCTGGAGAGATACGTATTTGTTTGTTTATAAGTGATGTCTTCGATAAATGTCTTATTTTGTCCAACCCTAACAACATATCATAAAGACACGCCATTCATAAAATAATAAGATAACAGAAAAGATCAAAGAAGAAATGTTAAAAGGTTATACCCACTACCCAGCATGACAAAATAAAAAACGAAAATTTCTCAAAAAATAAAATCTAGTTCTTCATCAGAAGATGCTGATGCGATTCTGATGAAATCTGTTTTCTTGTCTGCGTTCAGGGAAACCTGAGGGCGTCTGTGAAAGACAGTTAGCGTTACCTCACCTGCACAGGTGTGAGACGTCACCTGTGTACCCCGTGTGAGAAGGAGCCGACACAGAGCCTCCAAAATAAGTGAGTAACACAGACTCACTCTAACCCTAACCCAGAGATTAGTTTTCATTTTTGTTCAGGTCTAATTATAAAATCAGTGCTGTCAAGACTATTTGAGTTTGGTCAATGTCCCAAATTTAGAAGTCAAAGTTCATCAAAGCTGAACTTTAACATTTTAGACTTCCTCACTAAATCCCACTGAGCAGTTCTAGTTTCAGGAAATAATGAGTCAGCAAATAATGACTCGCTCATTCTCATTCTATCTACAGAAGATGGGCTGTGTTAACCGTGTTAACCGGGTCCAGCGAGGTTCTGCTGCTGTTGGAGACGCACAGATGAATCCTTCGGGAGGTATACCAGGGAATTGGTGCTCAAGGGCACAGATCCATTAGTTTCTTGTTAAGTAAAATTTTTATGTGGTCAGATTTTGCGAAAGACTGAATATGCTGCTAAATGTGCTGAATTCAATACAAACACTTCTGCTATAAATTCAGTTTCTGAATTACTTTCTTTACAGCCTCAATTGTCATTTTGACGAAAGCAGAGTTCTAATGCCGTGTAAAGTTTCCAGGAATTTCCTCCTGTTTATTCATTAACTGGTGGAATTACAGGAGGACAAAGAAACACAGAAGACTTTGTGACTCAAAGTAACCAATTCGACGCCCCTTATTTAATAAAGGTTTCTCTCTTGACTGTCTTAAACCAACATTTCCATTTACTAAGACTAAAAACGAAAAATATATCACAAACTCACAGCCGTTACTGTAAACACACACTTGGAAATAACCAAGAAGTATGACTCATCAGAATGATTAGACTGTTTTGGCAGAAGAAAGTTGGCTAATGATGCAATAGAGGTGTAACCAGCATCTAAAGAAGTGTTTTTCACGGGTTTCTTTACAGCACAACACAAATTCACTTGCGGCAGCTTCTTGTCTTTGTCAGTGAGAAAGCTATTAAAAGCATTATTTGGTTATTTCAGCGGCAACCACAAAGTGTAGATTCCCCTCCCTGCCTCTAGATGGCGATGTCGTCCTTTCAAAGGGGGCTCGGTGTGGGGCGGAGGCGCTCCTCATGAATACATGAGATTAGGGTTAGGTTCAAAGTGACAAATGGGTCATAAAACACAAGAATTTACATCTACTACGTAAATGTACATGCACATTTTATAGTTTATAAGAAATAATTATATACTTTTGTACTTGCATGTACAGGTAAATTCTTGTGTTTTCAGACCAATTTGTCAAAACAGCCAGGGATCACTTCAAGGCAAACTTCAAAGAACACATCGAGAATACTTTAGACATCAAAAATATCCTGAATCAGAGAAAGGACCATTAGCTGAAAGCTGGACTTAAACCTTCCTGTTTGTGTGCTGCTGTTATTTAAGCAAAGACGATGCAGGGAAATCGATTGTTTTTGTATGTTTAAAAATACGTAAATTAATTTTAAAATGCAATTTCTGTATAAAGATGTCATGAAATTCTCATCTTCAGATAAAATACTGCCTTTAAGTGGTCGATACGCTCTCTCTCTCTCTCTCTCCTCTCCAAAGAGGCGGTTTCATCCTTTGGTTATTCATATTCTCTGGAAAAGAGGAGCATCAGGAAACAATTATGCAATAATGCATAGATGTGAACGCACGCACACACACACACACACACACACACAAATCCACCAGCACACAAATATATCACTGTGATCAACTCTCCTCTTCAAAGGTCAGGTTACTCTTGGACGTGTGACAATAGTGTAGTGAATGTAGAAGAGAAAATACTGGACACAGGGTGAGATCACACTTTAAAAAATTTGTTTTAAATCATTTTGCTATCCATTTTCATACACTATATATTTTCTTCTTTAGATAATAGCATTTTTGTTCTCATTCAGCCACAAATGGCCAAATGTTAAACGAGTAACCCTCGTTTAACACTTAGCACATGTCTCGGGGTATAAACTGAAATAATAACTATACAGTATTTATTTACGACACAGTCACAGGGAGGGCAGGGCAGAGTGATCTTATTCTCATTTAAGGCATAGGATGCCACACTTGGGCTGTTGCCGGAGTCAAACACACAACCCCACTGGGAGTCCATAAAGCCTCTGCTGGCTCTGACCCAGTATGTCTGGTAATTGGGATCAGATGAGTGGCAGCAAAAGCCAAGCGACCCGGGTTCTCCGGGACCCACGCTAACCTGGAAGCATTTATTTTATGGAAAAGATGTTTAGTTAAAGTGCGGCGCGGCAGCCTGCAGCCCAGCCCCTCTAATGACTCTCCAGTTCTCCTGCCCAAGCCTGGAGACAGAACCCTGTGATGGATACGACTGGTGAAATGGGACACACACACACACACACACACACACACACACACAACTCTATCACCATGCCCTGTGATGGATATGACTGGTGAAAGCCCTGAACACTGTTTCCTGAGTCCTTCACTTCCTTCCTCCCAGGCATCGGTCAGCCAAACTGAGCCTGGTTTCACTGCACTCGGGCCGGATTGGATTGCAGATTAACTGGCTTCCTGTCCAATCCGCCGGCCGGGTTCATCTGCTTTCCTAACGGTCACTTTTATTTATGAGCAAGCAATGACGTTATTGAGGATGAATGAGTCTTCAGGATGGATGAGATCCTGGGGGCCGGAGGGGTTGCTGAGAGACAATTGTATTCAGCAGTATATTATGGAAATAATTTAAGAGAACTTCAACCACCCCGCCCCCCCCAAAAAATAAAAATGAATCAATAAATTAACCCTCATGAACATATGTGCACATGCATGTCTTTTCTTGCGGCAATGAGCCACCTATCATTATTTGCGTTTGTGTTTTCTCAAGAGATTTGAATTTTCTTACAAATGGAAATTTCTCTGGTAAAGAAAAATCTGCAGTGTGGAAAAAAAAAACCCTACATTCCACCGCAAACTGAATTGTGCCTAATGATGTCCATGAACTCAGCATTTTATCTGAAACAAGTGGAAATAATCAATCTGCAGAAGTGCCTTTTTTGAATCTTTGCCCCAATAAAAAAAAAAAATCTTAAGTGCTGTCCTGAAAACAACTTTATTTAATGAATCTTAATCAGAACTGGAAACTTTCAACTGCTGCAGCAATGACAAGAAGTATTTCCCTACCAGCGCGAGGAGTACGAGTCGTTTCATCAGTTTAATGTAGAAAAATATAACAATTTAACCAAAGGAAAATATGGAAGGCTGCCAAAATTCAAATGTATTAATATTTCTACATCCGGTTATCTAAAAATAGGACTTAAAAAAATAATAATCTTAAAATACATTCTGACAGGATGCATCAGCATCGTCAAGACTTTGGATGCAGAGATGAGTTTTAGGCTTGGGCTCATTGTCATTCCTCCACCATCCCATCACTACAGGGCTCCGACATAACCCTCCCCTCACCTCACCTCCCATCCCACCCTCTCTCCCTCCCTCGCTCCTGCTGGCAGCCCTTGATTACACTCGTCTCCTGGGGGGGGGGAGGTTTAAACCCCTCAGAGATAGTAATATTGAGGGCACTACTGGCTAGTCACTTCAGATCAGGGCGGGGGAGGAAATGGCGATGGACATAAAGCTAAATATATAATTCCTCCCATGTCGGTAATCACGATGTCCAGACGATTTGAAATGACAGTTTAACCACTTTAGACTGAGGAACGCTTTGTTCACATCTGAGAAGCAGGAGCGTCTGGTCGGTCCTCACGATGGTTGGCCAACCTCCTCTTTGGTTTAGAGGAGATCCAAAGGGGCCCCCGTGTGGTCCTCTCTAAATACACATGGTGGTGGTGGGTGGGTGGGGGGCGTGTGCTCCATTGGGTTAAAATGGCTCACAGACCAGACAGGAGTGATTCTGCCAATGACTGACGTGCCAAGAGCTCCGGAAGGAAACACTCTCGCCACCCGGTATTAGTTTACCTGATTATTAGGATATCCAGCTTCCTCCGAAAATGCTCAACCATTTCCCTGTTGGGGGGCAGTAAGAGAACCCACCTGGATCAGGCCACAACGTGGTCTGCATTACACCGGGGCGCAAGCGAGGCCTCGCACCACACAGCTCAATCAATTACACGCCATAAATATTCATGTGCCAATCTGCACATATTCTCTTCCTGCATCCCTGAAAGGGTCAGAGATACTCGCATAAACATCAAACCCATTTAAATCGCTCGTTGAATTTGCATACGCACAGATTTTCAGACAGGCTCTCTTATTGCCCCCCCCCGACCCCAACGTGAAGGGTGAATTTCATATTCACACACTGATTGGTTCCTTGATGAGATCTTCAGGGTGGCTTCTCAAACTCTCACACTCCAGGGACGAGGAGAAGCGAGAAAAATAGGGAATGAAGTGTGTGTGTGTCGCTGTAATTCTGTCTGCTTTCAAGTGGACGGCCCGTGGGGGGGGGGGGGGGGGGGGCACTAGTTGCAGGAACGGCTTCAAATCGAAAGTGTAATCACAGGAAGACAGGTAGCAAGAGGAGAATCATTTTCCTTCTTTCACACACGCTGAGGCTGTAACGTTGTTTCCTACAGTCTCGCATCTCAAAAGACATGAATAATGGGTTGCAGACATCTCCATCAAAATTAGAGACATTGAAAAGTACAAAAAGTACAAATAGAAGTAACGGGAAGTTACTGAAGTGATTCTGATTCCTTCTTCCCCACCACTACCAGTTTAATTCCTGTGGTTGCAGTTTTAGATTAGTTTCTCTACGCACAGTGCAGTCATTAAAAACAAATTGAGATGCAGAAAAGCTGGAAAAATTGTGAATTCGCAAAGTTGATCCCCTTTTGCATTCCTGGCACCTAAAAAAAAGATTCCATATTGAACAACTTGGAATTTTGATCGACTTGAATAACAACTTATAATTTAATGTCAGAGCTTTTTCTGCTCATCTTACAATAAAAAGTGAAACCATGAATAAAATCAATTTAAATGGATATATTCCTGTGGACACTGCAGGACTTCCACGAAGACAAACCTCTGCAGCTCTTTTGCTTTCAGACAGGCGCGCACGCACACACACACACACACACACAGGCGTGCGTCAAAAGGCGGCGTGAGTAGTAGTAAACATTGGAAAGGAATAGGGGTAATTCACTTGATAAATGTCAACTAAAATGAAGCTATCGGCTGAAAGCAATTTCCTCGTGCTTGCCTGCGCTCCGCGCCAGGGACTGGGGAGATTTTCACCCCTCCATCGATCATGAAGCCTCTGTTTTAGGCCAAGGTACACAATGCCCTCAAATTGCTGACATATGGACCAAGAATCACCACAGAAGAGCTGCCATTTCCACCCGACCCCTCCTCGGGCCCGACCCGGCCACTCCTCCGCTAAACTCTTGTTTATCCAATGATTCTGGTCTGTTTTAGGCCATTAAAGCGGAGACATGCATGGAGACGGCGGCCGATGCAAACGCATTCAACCACATTCTGTTGTGTGCAACCAGCTAATGCTGAAGATGATAAAGTCCCTTAATCGATTTCCTTCTTTTAGAATGAGATTACATTTTGATGCATTTAATTAGCGGCTTGCTACGCTGCAATTATCACATGACTGGGTGAACCGTACGCCGAGTCTGTGGGCAAACTTTTTAAATTAAACCTGTCTAGCATGTGGGCTTCCTATGACCAGCAGCATGGAAAGCAAAACAAATAACTACCAAGAAGAAGACGCTAAGCGCATAAGAATAGGGGAAAGCTTCACATTGGTGTAAACAGCGGATACAAACAGATCTGTGAGCGTGTCGCCAATTTCACGTCCTACAATTCATTACAAGGACGGCTTTTTAAGGGCAAAAAAAAAAGGTGGAAGATCACGAAAGGCCTCTTTTCCTAATGGGTAGTCGTGGTGCCAGCAGCCTGGAGATATGTGCACAGGAAAAGGCTATTATCACTGAGTGATGGGGGGGGGGGGGGACGACTTCAAACCGAAGAAAATGGAGCAAAAGAAAACAAGAACGAGAAAGATGCAGAACAAAGCGGAGCTTCTTTAATGGCGTCCATCAATAACGTGATTTTCCTGACTTGATTTTAGAGAGACACAAACAGGAGTGAAAGCGCTTTTCCCCCTAGAGTGCGTATCGATGCGAAACAAATGTTCGGCAACATGCTGATGATATGCCACCCCCCCACCCCCCCTTTCGCCACCAAGTCAAACCCACGGCCAGTTTACATTCAGGCTGGTGCGCTTGTTTTATATAAACAGACAGCCCTTGTGGTGAGGGTTTTTGATGAGGAGGAGGAGGCCTGCAAATCCCATTAAAAGTCCATTCGTCCCTCGTGGTGTGTTTGTTTGAAGTCAGGAAGAGTAACAAGGGAGGAGAGAGGTGGCTGGAAATCTGTTGTTGTTGTTGTTTCCGCGCCAACTTCTGTTGAGGTACCAACGTAAGAACGCAGATATCATCACGGAGAGGGGAGCAGATCTGTGCCAGGCACCGGGACAAAGACGTAATCCTATGTTCAGAGGCGTCCAAAGCGCCCTCCCTGTCAGGATGGAGTCGCCGTCTGCTACAAAAAGGAGAATGGATGTCGTGTAAAGGTTTCTGAAGGAACCATGCACGAGGCGCACACCTTCAAAGTAAATGGGAAATATCATCGAAATCTGTCACTAACAAATCAGATAGACGGCAATCTGATTTAACCCTTGATGACCTCTTCGGAGGCCACATAAAAAAAGACCTGCGTGTCTTCTAATCACAGTCAGCCTAAGATCTCCTTGGTCTTGGCTTCAAGCTGTTTGTCAATGTCTGCTGTAACGCTGTCCACCAGCTGCTGAACCTGGGACGGCAAAGAGACACAGACAAAAAAAATTTAAGAAAAAGTCATTTCGGACAGCAAGACATACTGAAATACGCAACTGTAAAATACGACAATTAAAATGGACGTTATTACGTCTTACAGTTTAAGGTATTTGGCTCCGATCATCTACTTGATTTGTCTGACAGAACGAGTCGCCAATCTCAATCTTTCTTTGAACATGCCTGGTCTTTCAGCGAGGGTGTCCGTCCCGTGTCTCCTACCTGTTTTTCCACGAGCCATACGGTGTCCTCCGAGTGGACTTCCTTGGACTTCTTGACCTGCGCGACAGCCTGGGATCGCACCTTCCTCAGAGACTCTTTGGCCTTGTTGCTGCATTTTTTGGCAAGCTTGACGAGGTTCTCCCGGTGTTCCCGCGTTACTCTGCGGTGGAGGGAAGGAATGAGAAGGTAAGATATTAGCGTAGCCTAGCTACTGATGGGCGGGGGGGGGATCTGCATCACAGGGAAAATGTTGATTCAAGGGATTGGCAGTTAGAGACTGTACACCTGACCGAAGGAGGAAGTCAGACTCTTTGAAAATTCAAAACCTTTAATAGCGCAGATATAAAATGCTCAAATGATTTTGCTTGTTTGAGCCCTCAGCACTAAGTACAAACATTTCAGCAAATACACAATCTATCTATATCATGGCAATCACAAGCTGGTGTCTCAGTCCGGCGCTGAAACAACCATCAACCAAGAACTTCGTGTTCATTTATTAATCACTCGGAAAATCACACTTCTCATTTCACTCCCGCTCTCGGTCCTTAATCGGCTCTTTTTTTTATATATTTTTTTGCTTTTGCCTGTGGGACTATTTGCAAACAATTCAAGTGTGGCTTCTATTTACCACAAACAATACGGCCTAATTACTGATTCCTGGGCCAATCAAGGAGCGCCTTCTATTCGGGGATGCAAATGGAGGCTCAGAACATGCAGAGACTGATTGCAGGGGGGAGAGCAGACCGACTCTTCCTCCTCTGCCAGACTAACACCTGCTGCTCTAACGTCCACACACACACACACACACACACACACAGGCCAAAATGTATGCGTGTATACTTCTATGCACGTGTGTATATTTAAAAAAAAAAACATACTGTATATACACACAGAGGTTTAGTGAGTGAGTGATGGATGGTCTCATGTGAGGTTGTTTGACTTGGCAGAGAGAAAAAAGAAAATGAAGGGGGATAGAGAGAGAGCGAGAGAGAGCGAGAGACCTGGCCTTCACAACAAAACTCTGCGGGTCTCTCTCTCTCTCTCTCTCTCTGCAAAAAGAAGTTAATAAACCAGCTAGCTCCAAGTCAGATGAGACTTTGTGATGCTTTCCATCCATCACAGTTTACAATCTTTTCATTCTCACCCGTTATCAATCTTTATTGTCCGGCGTTTGAGATGTTGTCTTTTGAGAGATTTGCCTTCTTTTGAATAGAATGGATCGATTGATTGAAATTCTGGATCTATGTCAGGAACATCTGAAGATGCGCCACATTTGAACTAAATCAGCAACATTTCAGCAGCACAGCTGATCTTTGTTGCAAATCTGCATTAATAGTTTCTAATAGAGTGTCAATACTCATCAATGAGTAACAATACATGTAAAAGAAATTATGTCTGAATTCTTTATTCCTTCCCTAAATGCTTAATCTCCATCCGCAGATTTTCACCGAAAGCTGTTGCTGTTGGAGAAGTATTTAAGAGAGTAAAAGCACGAGGTTAAGAATGGAAGAGAAAGAAAAAGAACGGCGCTCCGCCCCGGGGCCGCGTCCCTCCGAGTGTCTGAAGGGGACTCACTTGGGAACAGGAACCTTGATGATCGTCCCGTCCACCTCTGGGTTAAGGTTCATGGCACTCTCTCTCAGGGCACGGGTGGCGGTCGCTGTAGCCTGGGGGCGTGCACACACACACACACACACACACAGACATGAATGTGTGCTTGCTTCAAGCACTGGTGTGAATGGAAATGCAGCGCTACAACTGCAGGTAGTAACCCAGCTGGCAACCATTATGGTGTTGTGGTGTGTGTGTGTGTGTGTGTTTGTCAGGTAAAGCCCATGCAGTGTGTGGAAGTGCCTTGGGCCACTGTCAGCGCTGGGCCCTGTGGGACAGTACTGAGAGGTTGCAGGGCAGAGCATTGACCCGGTGACCTCAGAAGAGTCTGCTAGTATATGATAAGTAGACACACACACACACACACACAGCCTTTTGTGTGTCGATTTGACCGAGAATCATTTGGATGATTCGTTTCTGAAGAAAGGGAAACCTCATTACATCGGTGCCACGATTGCGTCATGAAGACATGGCCGACAGCTGACTCTGCAGGAAGGACTGAGCTCCTTCCTCTTCGTTGAGAACAAAAAGGTTCTAGCTAAAAGCTGGAGATTGAGGGTGCCATGTTGAATGCTAAATGTCAACCCAGAGCGGGATCACACAAAGACGCTGCCGGGAGGCGTGCTGGAGTACAGGCGCGCAACACTTAATAATGTGGCTTCATTGATGCAGCGGCTCCATTGGCAGGATCCTGCAGCCCAGCTAACATTACATCAGAGCCGCAGTGAAGCAAGCAAACAGACAGACGAGGACCAAGTATAAGTTTAATTATGGAAAAAAGAGTCAATCCTCAAAACGATTCGGCAACCACGAGACTTTTCCCCTCGGTCGAGGTCTACGTGTGCAACAGAGCGAAGAGCAGAGCATTTCCTTTTCTCTTTTCACTCCTCCTCCTCAACAGCTCCTTATGGCCTCTTCCACTGGGGGATAGAAATGGCAGAGATTAAAAGGAATATTTTGAGTCCATTAAATGAATTCATGAGGTTTTGTCCTTCCTTTGTTGAAGTCATCCGGTGCACGGGCCCTCTGGTTGCTCCCCTTAGTATGGGGATGATAAATTCAGCCCATACCTAGGTTTGATTGTTCTCGGCATAAAATTCATCAGTGTTTCCTCTTTCTGACGACTACTCTGGTGGTTAGGGGGGGGCTGGACAGGTTCTGGTTAATATGTTGGAGAGGAAGAGAAATTACGCTGGAGGTTCACATCAAACGCTTTAAGGCCCGGTTCAAAGCGACGAGGCAAGCCGAGAGGAATGAGAGCAACAGTCTGCGAGTATTTAAAGAAGAAGAAGGAAAAAAAAAGAAAAACAAGGAATGTCAAAAAAAACTCCCGATAAACAAAAGCGGTTGGTCGGATGCTCACACACTCCTAGAACACACACACCAAATTACCTATTGGTCAAAGCGTGCTTATTTATTCCACTGTCCCCTTCCCAAGCTTCTCTTAATGAATGGAAAACAATGGCAGGGCCTCCAGAGTGCCCGGTAATGGATAGGCATCATTATAAGTCGATTAACTCCGGGTACTGAGGACTCACCTCCGTGTGGGACAAGGGCAACGCAGGGCATGACAAGGTAGCAACGTGTGTGTGCCTGTCGGTGCGTGTGTGTGTGTGTGTGTGTGCGTGTGGTCTGTGGTGTAAAGTCAGCCTGATTCATGCTGAAGACTGGATTTCCAGATTGGAGATTTTGATCGTTAGGATCTCGCGTCGCTCTGCGATAGCGGTACAAATGAAATCAAGTGAGGTGAGACGACACACAGTGGTGGGCGGGGGACGCTTTCCAAAACGGATTGTGTCGTTTACGGACAGGTGTTTCTCCAAAAGAGCAAACAGGATGCCATGTGTTCCAAGTCCAAGCTCAAGGTTTAAAAGGTCAGATTCAGAATTCTTCCATTGCTCCATTTTAATATATTGCTCTACTCAATGGCTCCATCATTCATATTATTACACCTTATTCTTATTACAATTAGCCAAACCTGTTCTCACTGCTTATTGCTAATTAGCGAAGGTTAGCATGCCAAAATACCCAACAGGATGTAAGCGTTCAAGCGTGAGCTTTTCTTTCCTCCATCGAAGAAGCTGTGATTTTATCACTATTATTTCAATATTATATCTTTAAAAAAGCCGTTAGACGCTGAATTGGATTGAAGAGGTCAAAAAGAGATTTAAAAAATACTTCTTGTCATGTTAACGGTTGATAATTTAATTTATACACGTCTGTTTTTTACCGTATTATGTGTATATTATCGTACGTTTGCTGAAATCTCTAACTTCTTAAGCATTTAATCATGAACTTGACTTAAACCTCATGAAGACTCAAAGGCCAACGAGATCAAAGAACTGAATCATCAGGCAGGTCTGACTCGGAATAATTGTTTCATGTTATGTTAAATGCTATTAAAAAAGAAAAAGCACATTTAGATATTCCAGACCACCAGAGTGCACCCCCCCCCCCCCCCCAATGGATAACATTACCTTCTGGAGCTCTGATTAGTACAGTGTTGCGTTGTCTGAGAAGGAAAGTAGTGCAAGAATAAAAGAATAATAATCCATTCCTCTCTAACCTGGGGTAAAATGAGGTCATTTCCTTTTCTGGGACAACTCACACAGGGACGCGAGCACATCTCGGCATACGCGCACACAGGTTCCTCAGGTTCTTGTTGCCATCTTTCACCCCAGAACAAAGGGCTTCCCGAGTGATCAATCAATTAGCATCTGAGACACAGTTGGCGAGAGGCAGGCGGGTCGGGTTTCTTCATACAGAGATGTGAGCTGAGAGTTCTGCTCAGCCTCACCGTTCCTTCTGCAAGGGCCGTCTATCTGTCTGTGCTCAGGATTATTTTTATAAAGCTTTCGGTTTCGTGTCTGCATGAGGCAAACAGATACCACAAGGAAGGGTGTGTGTGTGTGTGTGTGTGTGTGTGCGTGAGATCGCCTTACCTCTGGGAAGCTGCTCATGTTGACCACGATGAGCTGAGGTGATTTCATCGAGATCTGGCCCAGCTGGTTGAGAGGAAACTTCCCATCCTGGGTCGTCACCACAATGTGATCCAGAGCTCCTAAACGAAGACACAATCTAATCGTTTATCCACTTCATTTATTTACTTACGTAGAGATCTGAGGCAGCATTCTAGTGCAGACAATGCCAATGCGGCGCCACTGACTTTCTGCAGCCATAGGTGAACTCAAAGTGTTTTATAGACTGTATTTTGCATACATTTGACTTGCTTTGTTTTGTTTTTACCCCCCCCCCCCACACACACACGTTAAATATTCCATCCATCCATCTTCTTTTAGATAAGACAATCATCTCGTCTCCAGCTGCTTTTCGGGTCACGGGTCTGCTGGAGCATATCCCAGGGCAAGAGACGGGGTACACCCCGGATGTATCGCCAGCGCAACGCAGGGCCACACAGAAACAAACACGACTACACTACGGGCAATTTGGAGTAATCAATTCACCTAAATTGCATGTTTTTGGAGGAAACCCACACGGACACAGGGAGAACATACAAACTCTGCACAGATAGGACTCGAACCCGGAACCTTCTTGCTGCGAGGCGACAGCGCTACCCACATAATCAACATATCAAGCGTATTGTTATCTTGTATCTGTTGTTGCTTATCTTTATGCAAGGAGATCAGTGATTTGTTCTAAACACAAGGATCAATACTGAAATTGATCTTAAATTCAGTCTGTTCCAAAACACATCTGACTGGAGGACATCGTTTCAACGCAGACCGACGTGAGACACCAGCAGCTACAATCACACGGCTTCAGCACAAACATCGATTTCAGACATCATCTCACTGTCAAGAGGTTCCACGGTCTCTCGTCCCGCCACGCTGTCAACACTGAGCAGCATAGGTTCGCGTCCATCCTCTCTTTCTTTCTCCCTGCACTCCCTCACACCATCCACACGAGCCTCTGCCTCCCGCCCATCTGGCTAACCTCAGACGCGGTCGTTTCCTTCTTCCCCACCTCTGCCTTACATCACCCGTTCCCGGCTTACCCACTGGGGGCCGAGCTGGAGAAAGCGGGAGGGTGAGGCGGAGGTGAGCCAATCGTGTCGTTTTCTCTATGCGACTCATTTATCACATGGTTTTTGAGGGTCCAAGAACGCGGACGGGCCAGTCAGAGAATGGATACGCAATAAAACAATAATAACGGAAGGTTGTTGCGATGGAATTGATGTTTTATTTAAAAGATGCAGCCCGTTATTCTGTCTGTGTGTACAATTCAAACGTGTGCAGATGGAAACCCTTCCTGTCCCGCTGTCGGTCTCACAGTGCTTCTCTCCGTTTGTGCAGCCATCCATCGCCCATCTGTGTGACGGCGGGGAGGTCGGAGGACGACTATTGAGATGTTATCAATCATCACATGCACTGATAATATACTATATGATATGAAATTGTACGGTGGATTTGGCTCCAGGCTAGCCGTCCTGCTTCTTTTAGCTAAGATAAGCTAAGCTAACCAGCTGCATTATCATCCAACTATTACTTTTATTCTATTCTCAATTTGGAAGACTTCATTATAGCTAAAAGTATTCAGAGATATGTTTAAGTATTTCTGTCAATACTTCTCATGTTTGATTTCTAACTCCCTTTGTTTTAAGAAGGTTTCCATGGAAACAGCGCTTGCTTTCTGGCCAGATTACCCCCAGTATGGTGGTCAAAGCACTGATTCTGGGTCTCTGCATGCACCTTTGACTGCTCGCTATATATTTTGCCCCACACACACACACATACATGCACGCATTTGGCATGCATGCATGGCAATACACAATAGTACATGCAGACACATACATGTACTCACAGCTTAATGAGAGCCAGATGAGAGAACAAACACAGACACACACACACACACACATTTGGACAACTGACGTCATCCCATTCCTCCATCTCATCTCTCCTGTCAGCTCTAAGTCCTGCTGCCTCCCTAGATTACTGTGCAGCTGGACAGAAGAGAAGAGAATGGAAGGACGGAGAGATGGAGGGATGAGACAGAGAGGCTGACAGGACAGAGGGAAGAAGGCAGCGCTGACAAGAGAAACAGGAGGACAGAGGGAAAGAAGAGCGCTTGAAAATTCCTGACCTCTGAACAAATGTTTCCATGTGGGTCAAAGGAAATGTGAATTAAAATGTAAAAGAGAGCGTCTGTAGATATGGTGGGAGCGCAGGCCAAAATATAATGATGGAAGGACAACAAAAGAGTCGGTAACGGAGGGATGAAGGGAGGGGTGGAAGATAGAGAATAAGCTTGTCACAAAAATTGCTCAATAATGAAAGAAGAAAGAGCTGAAGGAAATAAGATGAACGGAAAAATCCATGAATGAAAAAAAGAATCTGAGGGCGTAAAAAAAAAACGTTCAAGATGATGTGTGTTGTATATGCAAAAGTTAAAAGACTGCACATGGTGCAGATCAGATGTCAATGAAAGCACACTTTCATCTTTGGTAAGAAAGGACTAAAAAAAAGGTTTGGAAGGTTGGAGGTTTGATTCTAGTGGCTGTGACTTCCCTGAGGAGCCTCCGTTCTCCAGAGCCTACCCCACCCCAGATCCAACTTGTTAGAACCCAGAGGCAAAGGGTCAAGACCTGGATGCAGTTGGGGAAGCAGAGGTCAAACTGGGGTCGAGGTAAGGTCGTGCTGCTGTATGACTCCCAGGCCTGAGGCGCTTTGTCAGGTAGACGACAAAGAGAGTGCCTGGTTTGTGCCGTTAAGAAGGAAAGGGGCTGCTTGCGTTCAAATCATGGCGTTTAAAACCAAACCGTCACGGCAGTGGTCAACGTCTGGGCAGAGAGAGAGAGCGAGAGAGAGAGAGCCATCATCGTCGAAATGTTGCAGAAAAAACATTCTTTGGAAAAATTGGATTCAAACGTCGGGCTGACCCTGAAGGAAACATTATGTCATTCCGTTTGGACTGCAGACAGACATGCTTCAGAGATAAAGCCAAATGCTGGAAAACAAATACCAGCGGTACAAGTGAAATGCAATGAAAAGAAGTACCGTGTCCCTGCAGCGCGTGATCAACGCGAGAGGGACTCCAAGAGAGAAAGGCCAAGTACCTGGCGACGTTCGGATGCTGAGGCTTCGTGTGAAATCGTCTTTGAGTGCATCTAGAACAGCCGTCATGTCTGCCTTCACTTCACCCAGACTGATGATGTCTTCCACGAGGGCCGAATTTATATTCACCTTAGCCGACTGGCTCTTTGCCTTGGCTTGGAAGATGAGGAGAAGGACAGAAGAATGGAGACTCGCGTCAGACGAATAAAATGGAATCAAGTAACACGCAAAGCGATGCCAACGGAATCAAAACTGTCAATCGCACCGTATCTGGTTCTCCTCACTGACCTTTTGACTTCTTGGTGGCGTAGCATTTGGGGCAGGCAGCCGGGAGGAAGGTGGCGTTGGGGTACGGAAGTGGTGCGCGGACCCCGGAGGTGGCCGAGAGGGGTCGCAACAGGGTCCGACACAGCAGCGGCCGCAGCAGGTTCAGGTGATTCAGAGCCATGTCTGTCAGGAAGCGAAGTAAACTGTTGTCGGAGGAAAAACATCTGATTAACATTGGTTTTGATCAAAGAGCACTTGAAGACGCTGCCGGCAAGACGTCATCATGAAGTAATAGCTCTCATCAGCCAGCAGGAGGCGGGCCGACATCTTGTTCTGATATACTGCAGCACCACTTCCCTTTTGATCATATGAGACATAAAACGGTGAAGAACAATAACCGGATCAATGAGCGCAATGATCAGCGCTGTTGTGTCAGGTCGCGTCACCTTTAGCCAGGTGAGGCTAATATAAACGGCTTCTTTAATTGAAGAAACACACGATCTTTATTTATAATGAGACATGGCAAAGAGAAAAAGCAAATGCTAACATATAATAAGATGACAATGACAAAGAAATTATCAATAACAACAACAGCCTTAAAAGATTTTTTGACTAAAGACGTTGACTCGCTGAAATTTGTTAGTTCGTTGATGGTTAATCAATTTAGAAAATCGCGACTTGTTACCAGAGCTTTCGTAAAAGCTACAAGTTATGATGTCATGCAGACGTTGATGATGATGATGATGATGACGTCCCCCATTGTCTAACCAGGCATTGAAAACTCAGCAATTACACTCAGTCAGAAACAAGCTGGGGCTTCCTTGTACCGCACAAAGTCCACCCACCCACAGTGATTTGGGCATTCCTGAGGGGAACTGTTCAGATCACACAACGACACGAGAGAAGCCCCTCCTTTCTCTGGACGAACCTCCTCCCAACTTGCAAACTGGCTATCGAATGTGATCTGTGTGTGAAGTACAGACGCGTTGAGATACACGCGAGACGCGAAGAACGGCTCTGCTGCAGCCCGACTCGCGTCTTCTTGTCTCCGGCTTGCAGCTGGAAGCTGAGGAAAACAAGGGTTTGCTTGTTTTCTGAGGATCCAAAAGCATTTCAAGTCATTTCAATCAGTGCTGTCTTTTTCTTTTTTTAATATATATTCTGAATCTGTAATTTTACCACAGAGACTGATATTGGAGTTCAAAGATAGGTTGCTGCTCTCAAAACTACACATTTCTGATCAGTTTAAGCCATTAAACGGTAACCAGACACTTCAAAGTCTTACAGGATAGCATTTCTACCTGAGATTCCACGCGGTGGTGCTCCTTAAAAGGACAGAGACAATCTTCCATCCATCCATCTTCCACAATCTTCACTAAATCTTGTACAATTTGGTTTTATTTTGTTCCAGACATGGACACCTTTCTTATTTTTGTTTAAGAAATCTAAGTAACTGCTGATCATAAAGTCTAAACTGAATTTAAATGCTAAAAATCCCAAATGCAATCTCAGTTTCCACTCTGGTCGCTGCAGCCAATCAAGTCCTTGGCGTTGATCAAACAGCAACTACAGACGCTAACTGAAACCCAAACATATTCAAACAGCAATACCGAGGCCACCATCTACAACACAAGCCTACGACAGGAATCCATGGCTGGAAAGTTTCCCGTCAAGCTGATATGATACGGTGCACAGTGGCGGAGCAGATAGGCTCAGATGGGGGGTGGTGACTGATCTCTTTAGAGTGGCAGCCAAGCAGAAAAAGTGAAGCGCAGGTGTTCAGTGAGATACTGTAGCCTTATATCCTGTCGATTTCACACACCGCAGCAGCTGGAGACACGCCGCTCCTCCTACCGGCGACGGCAGCCAGCTGGCGAACCCGCATGAAGCCGCCGCCGCAGAGTAGCTGATGATGCTCTGCCTTGTCAAACAAACCGTTCAGGCAAGACTACGTGAAATATCAATTCACCTTTCAGTTTTTGGGGTTCATTTATTATTATTTTTTTTTTACTGTGGAATTGACTCAACTATAAGACGACGCTTGTTGGAAATTTCTATCTCTAATATTAAATGCACCGTAGGCCGAAACGCAAGTTTACCGACATTTTTAGAAAAAATCTCGATAATATTCCGCAATCCGGATCCAATCTGGATGACATTCGGTGGCGAGATGGAGGATGATTGCGTCAAGACCCGTTGTTAACCTTTTGAGTTATATCGCTGACAGATGGATAGATGGATAAAACATAAGCTCCTTGGCAGAGGTAAAAAAGCACCATGAAGGTTTGGGGAGCAATGCTATTGAAAGGCCAAGGCTGGCACAACGCGACTAGAAAGGTACCATCGGCACAGACCACGGTGCATCCATGATGGTCACACGCCTATCATCCCACAGCAGGTTGTGCATGTCCATCCAGAGGAGTATTACTGCGAGTGGGAGACACATTCATTAACAATTGTGCAAATGGTCTTGTGTTCCTTTATGTGTTGCTTTTTGCTGCCTTATTGTTTACTTACTGATTATATTTCCAATAATAATAATAGCGATAATATTTATTTATTATTTCATATTTAAAAATTATTATTAATATTATAGGACCGTTATATTCATGCAACACAAACTACCCAAGCTATTTCGCAGATAATTGAAAAATGAATGACAGCTCAGTAAAACCTACCATCATTAATGTCGGCTGCATACATTACATTACGTTCATAGATACTGCTACATGTCGATATTAGGAGTAGAGGTAGCATTTTATCATTAGCATAGAACATACAGTGCTCAGACATGCACAGCTACATTTTCCTAGCATTTAATGTAAAAAGCTGCGTGAAGGTCGGCGTGATGGAGGCGACCATCAAGGATTCTTGCCCCTCTTTGTCACACGAAACGGGCAAAACCAACAAAAACGCGGACAAGATCGCTGTTAAGTCAAACTGCGACTCGACAAAAACGATCCCCTCAGTGGAATATTACCCGGTAAATTGGTACTTACTCTCTAGTTGTTCACAGAAACACAATAACGAGGGAATCGAACCATTTGACATCCAATCGTCGCGACCACTCGTGGATAGATTACGATTTCCGGGACTGCATTGATATGTAAATCAACGTGTAGCAAGTGAGCGGTGATTGATTCGACTCAACGCAAGCCTTTGTGTAGGCGGGAGATATACGGGAGATGCCATATGATAAAACAAGTGCCTCTTCTGGACTCCACCGGCACTGAAACAATGACATCATCACCATGCGCCTTCTTTGTCAGACGATAGGCGACTGTTGTTTATCATCCGTGCTAGCCCATCTAGTCATTTTTTAAAAGAGGAAAATACAAATATTGCTTGACATGATTTGCAGTTCGTTTTGACGTTACTGCCTCGTCCCGACAGCGGGATCTGAAATACTGTCAATAAAGTCGAAGACGTCCGGACGTCGCTGTCAAAGAGGAGGTTTGATAGACCGAGGAGGTAAAGTGTCACCATCTCTGATAGCTAGGTGCTAGTAATTCACTCGGAGTGACATTTAACCATTTATTGGTTGCATTTGTCTTTTATAAACTGAAAGTCTCACCCACTGGATCACCGAGATTAGTTTGAAATTAGTTTTACCTACAAACACCAACAGCAACGATTGTTTGTCGATCAGGCTGCGATTAGCGAAGCTAACCTTAGCCGATAACTCGTTTTTAAAGGAATAATACAACTGTTATTAATGTCCCGAGTCCCTGCTAGAACCACGTGTCTGCTTGACACCGTGGATAGAAACATACTTTCTGCATTAAAAGCGCTTTTCATTTTATTCAGATGTAACTAATTAGTATTTGCTTAGTCATATGTATTATTTTATTCGGCATTTCATTTTGTGATACAGTTGCTTTTAGAGTTGCTTTTGTGTTTAGTTTTAAATGGCCTATTCAAGGCACTTGTACCCATTATAAAGCTCCGAATAAGAGCCTCAGCACTGTCTGCACCTTAATGCCTCCATGTGGCAGAACACACAGTAGGTCAGATGGGTGACCGTATTTAATTCACTTTCCAGATGTCGTCTGATCGATTTTATAAGCCACAGGGTTCAAGCGGTTGTAGAGAAGCACATTCAAATGGTTCCACGCGGATGCAAATGAAACATGTTAACCTGCACCTGCCCTTTCTTTTGAAACTTAATTTGAGTGTCCGTCTACCTGTGTGTCCCTCAGAGTACACATGTCGTCTGCAGCAGGTACGGTGGAGAATGCTTCCATCATTTCAGAGAGTGCGGCCCATGAAGGAAACCGCCTGTGGATAGGCAACATTGACCCCAAAATCACGGAGTGAGTAAATCCACTACTTGTTTCAGAAACAATATATTTACCTCCCAGTTGGTTTGCGCAGAGCTAGCACTTAGCTTGTTTCATCTGTAAACACTTATCACATTTATTGAAAACAACAAAAGGCACATTATATGCAGCCGCCTGAAATTAAATGAAGTTCAAGTTTTGATTTTCAGCTGCAGCAAGGGTCCAATTTTGAGGCTTTTATAATTCTGACCGTGCTATGCTCCTGAGGTAATGCGTTTTAACTTGCCTGCCTTTGCCTCGTAGAGAGCAGTGCATTGTGTGTGGGTGTGTGATTGATTAACTGTGTGTGTGTAGTCTACGCGTGTGTTGTGAGCTGAGACTGAGCAGGCAGCGCTAGGTGTGTGAAAGAGAGGCAGCGATGCGTGGCGACCTGCTTTGGTAAGGAGCAGCCATCATTCCTCTCTCACCTGCCCTGTTTACTCTCTCTGTGTCAACTTGGAGGTGTGTGTGTGTGTGTGTGTGTGTGTGTTTGAAAGGATGAGGCAGGCTTCAACAACGACATATATACATGCACACATCCTTCCGCTGTTGCGTTTGTGTCTAGGACTGTTTGTGAAATTGAGGTTCAGAGTGTGCAAGTCTCCGAATGAGACCCCTGCACATATTGTGATTTTTGGGGGGGGTGGGCGGTGTTTTTGTGTGCCTGTGGGGGCTGCTGGAGAATGTATGGGCTGCAGCCCTGGTGGGCGTCTAGACAGGCGTTTCCTTCCCCTTGCCCTGCTCTAGTCGACTTCTCCCGACATACGCTGCTTCACAGCACACGGGGAAAACAAGAGGAATGCCCGTGACTCCTGGTGCTGATTGGGAAGATTAATTAGCTCCTCGGCCGCATACACAGTAGTAGCATTCCTCCTGTTTGTCCCAGTAAGCCAAGCCGAAATAACCTGAAATGCAAGGTGCAGGTCGTGAGTGTTTAGGAACAAATCAGTGAATGGAACTCATATTTGTACAATATAAAGTTGAATTTTGTTAAGCTAATTTTACATTGAAATTTGTACTACAAGTCTTTGTTGTCAAATTAAATGGAGGGCGACGTAGGAAAAGTTCCACCAGTCTCTTTATCTTAACACAAAACTTTCGAGTCACATCAGTCGTGTCATGAAGTGTTGCCTTTTGCTTTTTTGGAATGTCTTTTTTCTTTTTTCCATTTCTTTGATGATGAATTTGGCTCTAGCACCCAGTCTCCTTTCCAGATCAGATCTGAAAATCTGCTCCTTGCTCATGAAATGACTCACGACAACCAGTCAGGAGCTTTTCTTATTTTATTTTATTCTTCTCCATCACTATGCGTTGACCCAGAGTGAACACAGAATGTCCACCCAGAACGTTGATTTGCTGTGTACAATAGACTCTGCACTGCTGACCCGAGGTACCTGAAGTCCCTTCTTTACGTCTATTCCTTGTAACTTCACTGTTCCCCCTGGGGTCTTCTCATTTACACACATGTACTCTGTTTTACTCCTGCTTACCTTCATACCTCCACTTCTCTAAATTCAACTCCCTGCTCCCTGCTCTCACTGCAGATCACAATGTCATCTGCAAACATCATATTCAAAGGGGCTTCCTGTCTCATCTCATCTGTTAGTCTGTCCATCGCCATGACAAACAAAAAGCTCTTTAAATGCTGGTTGACGCTGAGGACCTCCCTGCCAGTAAATAGTCAAACTATTTTAGCATCAACGAGAGGTTCTTCTCAGAGCTCAGGTGAACGTCCTGCTTAATTTCCAGTCAGAATTCAATTTCTCTGCACACTCCAGGTGTCGCTGGAGCTTTCAACACGTTTATGTTTTCATGCTTTTGAGGGGGAACATTTCTCGTTTGTGTAAATTCATCACTCTTTATTTTTCATGCACTTTAATAGAACTTTTAACTATCACTTTACTCACTGATAATTTTCTTTTTTTTTTTTTGCTTGCTTGCCATGAAGTCCGCCCACCCAGCCCTCCTCCAGGCTCAAGTTTTCCCCTCTGGCCTGCAGAGTTCTTGCCTGAGCCTTTTGTCTTACCATTTTTTTGGCCTGGACTCACATCCCCCTCTTCCTTCCTCTTCTTTGCTTCCTTGCCCGTGTGTCTTTCCTACCTGGCTCCTCACCTCCTCGCTTCTTTTGGCTTCTCTCCTCTTCCTCAACCTTTCACCTCCCCGTCAAAATCCCCTCCATGAACTTTACTCTCCCGCTGCCCGGCTTTCCCTCCCTTTCCTCCCCCCCCCCTCCAGCCTCCTCTTCCTCCGGCGGTTTTTACAGCCCCCGGGAGGAGAAGTCCATTGTGATCCATTTAATCACTGTCACATTTGTACATATGCATGAACATGCTGTATACATTTATTTGGTCATAGATTGATGCTCCATTTTAGGAGACTTTCTCCTTTACTGATCAGCCAAAGCATGAAAGGCGAGCTATTTGAGCATCAGAGTGTATCAAAACATTCTAAATGGCACTGTGAACATTTTAAATCGCGGATTGTCTTTGTAAATGAGTCCCCAGGAGTCGCTTTCACACGGGAGCCTTTGCAGGGTGTTGTCTGGGAAAAGCAGAAATGCTCTCTGGCCTGCAGATCTCAAGGGAGTCGTAGAAGGGTGGAAGACATGTGTACAACCTGCCGCTGCTCAAACCCACACCTCACCCCCTCACGTCCCAAATTCAGCCTCATTCATAATGTCCCGCATTCAGCTCTGCGATGACGCACACACACACACACACACAAAAGACCTCAGGATGAAAAAAATAAAAAAATAAAGGGCAACTAAACAACCAAAGTATGAAGCTTAATCATGAACGGCGATACAAAAACACTTGAGGTCGCTCCAGTGCAGGTACGGACACCAAAACCCAAAAAAACACAGGAAGTCATCAGTTGATTTCTTTTGTTAACTCATTTTCGGTTCAGTCATCGCTTCCTAGCACTGGTAGAATGATAAGAGTATTGACACTGAAGGGGAAGTGGTGCGGTCTGCAGGTTAAGATCATGGGTCCAATGATGCCGCATCTGTATGCGAATGTCAGACGCGTACAAGCAAGGATATCGAAGAATCTCACATTTATTCTTGAGCAGCCGCTGTCATGGTTCGTGCTGCTCAGCACGCGTTAAGTGTTCCCAGTAACTGAGCGTTGGTGCTCAGTTCTTTTTACACACAAAGCGACACGTACCGCTCTGCATGGCTCTCGCAGTGAGTGCATGTTGTTTGTGCGTAGCTCTTGGGGGGAATTTGAGGTTTCCTCTTTTTTTATTCCCTCATTGTCCTGCTACTGTATCCTCAGCATTGTCTCAGTGAGAGATTTACTGCCACCGAGCCGCGAGACCAGCTGACCTGCTGCTAAAAAGGTGTCGGCGAGTGAAAGGCGTCGTTCTCATTAGCCCCGCTTGACAGATTAACAGGCTGTAGGGTGGCAGATACGGTGTGGAGCCATAAGGCTGACCGATGATATACTGCATATAGGCGTAATCTTTCTCTTCTTATTTAAGAATCCGTCACATTATAAATGTTCATCTGATCCTCCCCCCCCTGTGTTCCATCTCAGATGTGTTCCCTCCCACCAGGTATCACTTAGTGAAGTTGTTGGAGAAGTTTGGCAACGTGAAACAGTTTGACTTCCTGTTCCATAAGTCCGGGCCTTTGGAGGGACAACCGCGGGGCTACTGCTTCGTCAACTTCAACACCAGGGAGGTACGTGCGAGACGGAGGCTGCATTTGTGTTTTCATTTTGCTGCTGTGTCCGTCCTGTAAAGCAGTGACGCAAAATCAAATAGATTTTTTTTTTATTTGCTGCATGAAAAAAAAAGGAATGCTAAGGTCCCCCCCCCCCCCCCAAAAAAGAAACTTGATACATGTCCATCCATCCATTCAGTTGCTGGAGGCTATCCCAGCTGGTGGAGTACACCCCGAATGTGTCGCCACCGCATCACAGGGCCACACAAAGTCACACACTACGTACAATTTAGAGTAATCAATTCACCAAAGTTGCATGTTTTTGGAGGTGGAAGGAAACCGGAAAACCCGGAGAAAACCCACGCAGATACGGGGAGAACATTCAAACTCCACACAGATAGGACTCGAACCCGCTACCTTGTTGCTGTGAGGCGCTCTCCGAATGCTTTTCTAGTTATTTAATGACTCGGGTGCAGTCACCCACTGATTTTTAATCAGAATTGTTTCAAATCTTTTCCTCTTTCTTTCTGTGTTTGTGTGTCTGCAGGAGGCGGAGAGGGCGATCCAGTGTTTAAATGGGAAACTAGCTTTGTCCAAAAAGCTTGTCGTGCGCTGGGCGCATGCACAGGTGAGGGTAAGTGTCAAATTCAGGTTTGCTTGTTTTTTCTTCATAAAACTGAAGGTGGAGCGCTCCACGATGCCTCGGTCGGGTAAAGCACGTCTCGTGGTGACAGTGAATGTTGCACGGGTTTGTGGTTTCCCTCCAAAGGGTGACAAACTAAATGTAGACAAAAACAAGGCTGAAAAGCTACAGAGCTGATTGAAAAGCTCCAATCGACAATGGCCTGATGCAATATTTGATTTTTGTGTTACTGCTGCAGGAGTCACAGAGTAGTGGGCTCCCAGCATAACCTGTGCCTGTCTCTTAACAATAGACAGCCTACTGGCAAGGGGTGAAGGGATATCCTGTATAGAGACGAATCACGCCCTACGTGTAAACACACACACATGCACGCACGCACACATGCACACGAATAGTGGCAGGAGGTCAAGGTCAACACGGCTGCCTTTAAGACAAACTCACTGTAGGATATCTCACTCCAGCTACACACAGATTCTGTTATTCATATCAAAAACCATGTTTTTTCCACCCATCCCGAGACCAAGATTTGTTATGTCATTAAACCGTGTGTGTGTGTGTGTGTGCGTGTTAATGTGTGTGTGCAGTCTCTGGGAATTGTGGATGCCAAGGGTCGTGTTTCTTTCTTCACGAATTTCCAATCCTGGGCTGTCAAAAAAGGAAAAAAAAAATTCACCATTGGTTCATCTGCATTATAGTTTTCATAATTAATAAATTACTATGTAAAAATTTAATCATGTATTTATTCACTTAACAATAATTCTTTAATAAAACAAACAAACACATGATAGCTGTTTAATCGATAACATATTTTACCAGAGTTGCTTCTATTGTCTAAAATGCACAGACTCCATTTATAATCATAGATAACCTGAGGAGTGAAAACCTGATACCGACACCAGTTTGTTTGTTTCTTACAATAATCGATCAATACAATAATTATTTCTCATGTGAGATTTTACCAATTGTCCACCAGTAGGGCTGATTCCATCCCGAACATTGACTTTGACATTTTCAACTTTTAAACACTTAATCTGTTAATTTGGTGCTGCTTTTCACTCAATTCATTTCAGTGATTGGACCCCGAACCTACAACAGATTAAACACGTCTTCATTAAAGCGCTTGCGCCTAAATTTGCTCCTTAATTTTAGCCTTGGATGATTTTTGAAGGTGTGCAAACAGCCAGATTTCTTTCCACTTCGACGTTTGGGATTGTGCACAGATCCGGGCTCTGTGTGGATCTATACGCATTCCGGCGCCGTGCCTTTAGGAATAGGTGGAAGGGGAAGGGTCCTGGCTTTTTAGATGGTCATTGTTTTAGAACTATTCTTGGCTATACATGGAACTCATTTCTTTGGACAGTATGTGTGAATATGCGTGCTCTTTTGTGCATGTATATAACTTGATCCGGCACCACTTGGACAAACTGACCCCCCCATGTCCATGCTAAAACGCTGCGGCGGCGCGAAGCTCCTCGATCCCCCCGCATCTGTCATGTTTGTGACTTTCGTCTTTGTCCTCTTTTATTTTTCTCCACAGGTTTCCAGAGTGTGCTGTGTTGGGCTGGTGGAGATATTTGGAAGGTGGTTTTGAAAAGAATGAGTGCTGACGTTGGTTGTTGCTCTCCAGCTGCCGCCCTTGTTGCCCTTCCTCGTGCCTTAGGGTGCGATTAGGAGTCCTTGTTTGGTTACTGTCTGTTTGGTCGGACACAAACAAAATCAATGCTCTGGTTTAATACTGTTGATGTTTGTGGGAGGAAGCTGAGGCTAGCGCTCCGGAGGACTGCTGCCAGTGTTTATAAGGAGGCCTGCTGGTGTCTGAACGTCTGCTTGACAGGATTGTCGTTTCAATTCTCTTCTTCCTCTTCTTGTTATGTGGTCTTGTTCAAAATGAAAAGTCTTTATATATACAGGTGAGATTTTTTGCCCCAAAGCTCATGTCACTATTTGCACCTTTAGACTGTGCTGACTTAAGTTTAACAACAACCCTAGTTGAGAGAAACACAAGCAATTTTTGGGTGTTTAACGGGCAAAGAAAATCCCCGATTCTGGTCCTGAGCTGTAAAGCGTTTAACATCGTTCACATATTTGGACACCAGGTCAAACCAGCACTGACTTTTATCTTTATCACTCCAACTGTCTGTGTGGTTTGTGTTATGCGACCATACAATTGTCTCTTCCGTGAAAAACAAAAGGTTTTCTTGCTTCAATTTTTTTTTCTACCCCTTCATCTCTCTCTCTCTCTCTCTCTCATCTGTCCTTCCATTCGTGTTTCCATCACCCTTGTGTCGGTCTATTTGTCTCGACCACGTGTCTTTTCAGAGGTTCGAAGGTTTCCGGAATGAAAAGACGATGCCTTCCAGCCTGGAACCGTCGTGCAGCGGTGCCATAGAAGATGGATCCATAACTAGCAATCACCTCAGGTTGGTGTCAAAAACGTGCAAGGTCATCATTTGTTTTTGTGGAGTGTGTGGACGCAAATTGTAAGGATTTTATCTGTCAGCCATACTGCTAATCAGGTGATCAAACACTCGTCTCCAACACATTTAGGCATTAAAATCGGAATTTGTCTCGTGCCCAAAACCAACAACTCTACATTTGCTGCTACCGACGTTACCCAGGTGCGTTGAGCTAAGAAGGAAGGCAGGGTTTCCACTTCTCGGTTCCTCCTCGGTTCTCGGTTTCATTTGTCACAACTTGTCATCTTTGGTGTCGGAGGCCCACGAGTGTGGCCTCCAGAAGTGGATGGAAGACGCTTCCTACAAACTCGTTTGTTAGTACCGGTAATACAACGACCCTTTTATTTTCAGGACCGCATCATGAAACAAAATGTGAGAACTCTTTTGATCGATGCGTGGCGTCATCTCTGGCATTCTTGGTCTGCCTGTTTCCTAGCACTACTGGAACAGACGCTGCGTTTAACTGCAGTTCTATCCGGGCGGTGCCGTAGCAGAGCTTGTGGGGGGTGCTGCTCATTCCGCAGCATATACGACTTTGTGAGCACTGAGTGGGTCTGAGAGCAATGTTTGTGGAAGTGTTGAAGTCTTCTGCTTTCGCCTACTGGACGCAGGTTGAGCACAGTCCTCCTTGCAGACTCGCTCTAGTGCGTGTTCCAGGTCGGCTGTCATGACTCTTCTCAGGAAAGACTCCGCGCTTTGATTCTGTAAACTTCAAAAACATTCTCTCTACACAAGAGAGGAAGTAAAAACCCTCCGTCTCCCCCCCCTCAGATCGTTCCTCCACTCTTCTCGGTTGCCATTCTCCCCACCTGCACCGTAAATCTTCCCACAAACTTCTCTCAGAGCTCCTTCAAACCCAGTTTCATCATATAAATGCACGTTTTTCTCGACTTTTCGTGCAGCTCAAATGGTGATTTCACGGTTGCACTCTTTCTCTACTCCTGCGCCTGCCCCTCGCTGTTGCTAAGAGCCCTAACGCCTCCTCTTCTGCTCCCGCTCCATCTGCCAATCACTCTGTCACCCTTAGCTCCAACACTGGTATCCCCCCCCCCCCCCCCCCCCTCAGCCTCGCTAACAATATCTCCCCCTTTTCTCCTTCCCTCCAGTACAAGTGCTAAGATCCGCGCCATCGAGGCCAAGCTCCAGATGATGGATGAGAATCCAGATGATGACTACTCGGGCCCGTCGGCCTACGTTTACAACAAACCGCCGGAGAGGAAACGCTGGGAGCCCTACTCCAAATCACAACGCAATAACCAGAGCAGGCCCTTCCGCAGGTTTAGGAGATGACCCATCCACCCACTCGATGAGGAGATCCCCACCCACACACACACAGACTGCACAAACTATAAAGACGATACACCTTTTATCTGGGAATAAGTGTTTTTTTAAATTGTTGAGAATGTTTTGAAAACCTGAACTCTTTATAATCGCAATTCTGGACAAATACTATTCAGTGTTTTTTATTTTATTTTTATTTTTGTACTATTTGGGGATACAGTCTTAACATACTAGCCACGTCTGACTGCTGTGAAGGTTGGATCACTTATCAGTCCGCTTTTTCACCTTTGCTGGTGACTCATGCGGCTGTGAGTCACATGACACACACTCCCCAGGAAGGAGAACTATTATTATGGAGTCATTCTTTCAGGACACATTATTTAAAGGTGGAATTTAAGGGTTTTTTTTTTTTTTTTTTGGTCTTGACTGAGATTTCAATGAGCATGAATCCACACAGACGCGTAAGACGTATTGATGTCGTACACATGAAGCTCTACGAGCCACTCAGCAGCTACTGTAAATCAGTATTTCTGTGTTACGTACTTCACTCTTTACCTAATAGTTTGTCCATTTACCTTGGAACAAATTTGTTTTTTTCTTTTTTTAACACACCCATCTCTTTTTACTGGCTTTTTCGTTGTGTAGAGTTTTGGTATTTTCTCTGCAAGAGTCTCTTTATTTAGATTTTTCAATTAAAGGAATTTCAATATCAAATCTGCAGTGTGTGTGTGTGTAGATTCTCAACATTATTCTTCAAGGACGGGTTTCAATTTCAGGATTTGTCACTCAATGCTAGAGTTTAACGACTCTGAATCCATGTGGTTTTGCAGATATTGTGTTGTTTTGTAAGAAACATTCAAAGGACTATTAACAAGAATCAAATCCACTGTTCTCTGCTTTTAATAATAAAATATTGATATAGCAGAACTACTGTCACCTCTTATCATAGCATCCAGCATGTTGACCCCTCCCATGTTAATTTCTTTGCCGTCTACCAAACGAGTTATTTTTAATATTTTATTTTAAAACATATAAATGTTGTGTGTTTGTTTAGATTATCCATGGAGCAGGTGTGAAATGTTTGGTTATAAAAACCTTTTTAGGCGAGGAAAAAAAAGCAAAGTGTAATCCAATCTGAATTTGATTGCCTGATGAATAAATTTGTCAGCCAAAGGTCGTTTTGTAGAGAGACACGACGTTTATAAGAGTTCACCAGAGTGTTTTAATCGCACATCAGGACAGGTCGCATAGCAGCAGGGGGTATAAAGTTGTAATTACACTTTGAAATGAAAGAGCACACCGAATTATGCAAATCCAACCTCTTGGCATCATGTTATTTTATTTATTTATGTTTTTAGTATAATTTATTTTGCCTGCAGAAAACTGCAAACTTCCATCAGGTTACATCAGTGACTTAAAAACGTGTATCTTTGGATATTTTTCAATAAAATAAAAAATCTGTCAAAAATTGATTCATTGTTGTATTTACGCTGAAACGTAGCGTCTTTTTTTAAAGAGCTGTTTTATTTATATGACGTCATTTCTACAACAGGCCTATGCATGTACAGATAATTGTGTGGGGTAATAATCAGACTTCCCGTTCGTTATTACTTACCATTTTATTTATCTTACTCTTCAGCTTCTCTACTGTGATGAAAATACAACCTTTAATTCATATTTAATCATTTCAATCTGTACAAACGCTTCTTTGTTCTATTTGTTGACTGCAAATTCACAACATCAAACATGTTCTTCCTTAATTTTAGTCGATACACCTAAATGCTAATGACGTTTTTTAAATTACAGTAAAAACGAAGACCTCGCATTAAAAAAAAGCCTATAATTTGCATCAAGTAAAAGTCATTAATATAAAAATATATAGTTATATGTTGTCGCTGCGCTCGAGACATGCGTCAGATGTTGTGTGTTTCTGGCAGCAAATAATTACATAAATAACTATCATTTACTTTTTGCCTGGCAGCCTCCGATACCCAACACGCACTTTGAGTGTGTTTCTGTCATAAACGTGCGTCCACCCTTCTCGCGCACATGAAACTCTTCCTTCCACCCTCCCCCCCCACCCCCTTCTTTAACTATAAGGCAGTCCACGGAGGCGCACCAACTTCCACTGCCGCGCCACGGACGCCGCGTCTCCGCGTCCCTCTGAAGCCTTGGACTAAAAGCTGCAGAAACACCTCAATTTGATTTCGCTTGCTGTAAACAGAGTCCTTCCCAAAAGTGGAGAGGGGGGGGGGGATGACGCACGGAGAGAGGGAGAAGTCTTTCCGGTCTCAATAAGGCTTTCTGCGCAGCGGCGAGCAGCATCTTCGTTATTGAACCGGCGGCGTTTATAGGAAAATAATGCATTTGCATTAAAAAAACAATCTCTGCGCCATCTCCACCAGAATCCATGCCTGGCTCGGATGATACAAGTTGTGACGCCCGTCGCTGAGTCTCCACGCGCAGACTTTGGAGACGCTTTTACGCGCCGTGAGACTCCAGGAGTTCATGTATTGGAAAAATGAAGTTTTGTCCCCTCTTTCAGAGGGAAATAAGATTCTATCCGAGGGAGTTCCCACGAAGCAGGTAATAACAAATGACTTCCATTTCTGTGCGTAATTAAGGGCTGAAGCTGGAGAGGCACGCACGCACGCACGCACGCACTGTTTGGGCCTCGCTTATTTATCTTCCACCGACTTTCCTTCATTTCTCCTGCGTAAAATCATTCCCACTGCTCGGCGTCCAGTGCGCACCGGGGTCGCGTTTGGAGCTGCGGCAGCGTCGTGAGACTTTTGTTTTGTCTCTTTTTGATGTCACAAGAATCTCTTCTCCGTCAGCTGCACGCGCCAGCCGCCGTGAAGTGGCACGCGCCTCCCGTTCTATGAATGGCGTGATTTGTGCCCCCCCCCCCCCCCCCGCACGCCTCTCGAACGCTGCCGACACGCCTGAGAAGAATTGGATTTTAATTACAGCCATTAAAAATCACATTTGCGATTCCTTGGGTGACCCGTCGCCTTTTCTTTTTTCTTTTTGAGTGGCAGTTGAAATTGACACTCTGCGTCGCTCTCATCCATCGCGTTTCAAGCTATTTGTAATTACAGGTACCCCCCCCCCCCACCCCCCCTACTCTCCTGTCCTGGATTGCAAAGAAAATACTATTATTGTGAGAGGCATGGGTTATTAAATCAATCCAAATTGACATAGTTTGTTTAAAATGTGCCTTTTGTTGCCCCCCCCCCCCCCCCCCCCCCCCCAAGCTGAAGGATTTCAACCTGTTTTTATTATCAGGACGACTTTATATAGAAGGAGTTGCGTGCAAATGTCTCCTTATCTGAGGATGCGAAGGGGACAGTGATGAAGACTAGAGCCGTTTACTGCATGAGGATGAGAAGGGGACAGTGATGAAGACTATTTACTGAGGATGAGAAGGGGACAGTGATGAAGACTAGAGCCGTTTACTGACGATGAGAAGGGGACAGTGATGAAGACGCGAGCCGTTTACTGACGATGAGAAGGGGACAGTGATGAAGACTAGAGCCGTTTACTGATCCTTGTCTTGCAGGTGATCTCGAGCGAACGTCTGAGTCTGACGGGATCCTCGCGCTGCAGCGTGGACGCGAAACGCGCGCAAATGGTGAGTTTTATTCCCCATTTTCTGCTTTGAAATTGTCTTATTATTCATGCTTTTACGCTTCTATATGCTCGCCCTGCCCCGTGCGCACCAATGCGCGCATAGCCATATCCCCGCACGCATGGTTTACGCGCATGATTTCCTGTACAATAATGGCGCGGTGCTGATGTCTGCTCTGCTGGTGTCCCTCTTGCACGCAGTCTCACTCGGACGGAGAATCCCAGCGGTCCAACATGGAGCGGGAGGACACTCGTTCGTCGCCCAGCCCTCCATCCACTCCCTCCGTGTGTTCGCCGGCCTCCACCAGCAGCTCGGCGCCGTCCACCGGGAAGAACGTGTGCGCCCGCTGCGGGCAGGAGATCCTGGACAGATACCTGCTGAAGGTGAGAGGTGGCTGCGTGCGTGCGGGGAAAACGTCTTGCCCCCCACCGTGGATCAAACAGAAGGCCTTTAGCCGTCCCGGAATAATAACCTGAGCATCAGTCACAATAATATATACATAAATAAGCAGAACCCGTATGTTCAGATACTTTACCGTATATTTCTAATTATTATATGACGATATAAATGTATATTGGACACGAATAGATTTAGATGTAATCGACCTAATCAGGAACGTCACAGGGCAAAAAAAAAAAAAAAACACGCATTTATTTGGGGAGAGAACACACACACACACACACACACACTCAAAAATGTCCGACGTGTCTGGTGCGTTCGCGTGTGTCCACCAAAATAATTCTCTGCGGCGCGTAAAAGCGTGTTTGTTTTTTATCTCAGAGGCAGCGGAAGGGGAACAGTTATTCTGCTCAGATGTGTTGTTGTTGTTTAATTAAAGGCAGAAACCGTTCAAATACCCCCCCCCCCCCAAAGTAGATTACTTTTGTGTGTATACTTTTTTTTTCTTTTTCTTTTATTGCAGGCGTCATCATTTCGTGAATTACAAAGATGTTAGATGTTGTCAAATAATACAGTATGAACAGATGAACACACGGAAAAACCTTTTTTGTCCTGCATTGTTTAATAAAATATTGATTAGGTCATTTCTCTAGGATGTCGTAAATAAATGTTCACAGGCCAAAACGAAATTAACGACTACTGATTTCTACTAATATGATTAGTTGAAATCGAAGTCACGTGTTTGATTAATTTAAATTAATTTATTAATTCATAGAGCAGAGTCACGATCTCAGAACAAAATAATAAATTAAGTAATGTTAATAAAATGAACTGGACATATATGTGACTTTAAATAGATTAACTTTATATTAACTGTTTATCAAGCCTGCACCAGACACCCTTCATGATTATGGCGTTAATTTAAATAACCACCTTATTTTTTTACCATGTTGCTGTGTGTAAACCGTCAAACTATTAAATTAATTGCATCAGTTATCAGATATATTTTTTTCGTTTATTTACATCTAAAAATTCTGTTTCTCATCTGGGCTTTTTCCCTATTTTCCAATTATTTGAATAAATAAAGCCTTCTGTTATTTATTAACATTTGATTCGATATTTCCCAATAGGCTATATAGGCATATTCAAAATTTAAATGCGCACAATATTTCAGCACATTAATGTATATCTTTACTTAATAAGTAAATTAACTCAATTTTGAAAATAGCCTATTTGACAAAAATAGGGCTAATGTTTACCATAAATAAGAAAATGCATCTGTGTAATTCTGTATCGATCATAAAATTATCTTCGAAAATGATATGCTTAGATATAGCTCATTATTAAATACCACTGTGCAAGAGCTATGTAAATATTTTGTGTTGTCATACTATCACGTACCACGTCCATACACAACCTTCAGTACTCAGGTATGATCAGTTAAAGGTACTGAGGTCTGGAATGAAATCCCAGCTCCAATGAGAGACTGTACCACAATTAATACTTTTAAAATAAATCTAAAAATGTGGCTGAAAAAAACAAACAGATTTGTCGACACTAATTTTAATTGTAATTTTAGCTTTTCATGACCTCTCTTTACTGTCACTGCATGGGATCTTAGTTGTCCAGCTTTCTAACGTTTTTTTTTGTGTGTATTCTTTATTTGCATTGTGTTACTGTAATGTAATTACTTCTGACATGTCAGGGATAGCCATTGGCTAATTCTGCATGGCTTATTTATATTTATATACTCATTAATATGCATTTTCACTTAATTCTTAAAAAAAAAAAAAAAAAAAGAATATTACTTTTATCATGGCTTCCAATATATTAACGTGTGCCCGATTGAACTCGACCTCTGTGGGAATAATGGATCGAATGAAAACGCAGAACTGGGCAACACGTCCAACTCTCATTCATCACCTATGCGTGGGGCTGACAGGGATTTGGTCTCTCTGCAGGTGAACAACCTGATCTGGCACGTGCGCTGTCTGGAGTGCTCCGTGTGCAGGACGTCGTTACGTCAGCACAGCAGCTGTTACATCAAAAACCAGGAGATCTTCTGTAAAATGGATTATTTCAGGTAGGGTAAGTTTATGGCCGTGTTTCTAAAACACAACGTTTTACTCTGCCAGCATAGACCCTTTCTCTCTGCCACGCACACACACACACACACACACACACACACGCACGCACTTCCTTTGAGATGGATGCGGGTTATTTTATGTCTTCTTGAAAGACCTTTTCATAAACTCTCAAGCTCTGTAACAAAATAAAAGTCTCCATGCTCCACCGCTGAAAGAGCCACGAGTTTGTTATGTCTACCCGAAAACACGATTTTCTGTAGCCACGAGGAAATAAAATAATATCCAGTGTCTCTCTCCTTGAATAGATATTTATAAGATCACGTGCTTGAACTTGAAAAACTAAAAAAAAACCACGTGTTTCACTTGTTGGATGGTAGAACATTTAGTGGATGATGTTTAAAACCACATTTCTCTTAAGTGGCATTGGAATATTTTGGTGATTTATTTATTTGACGTGGATTATGTCGGACCAGAAGAAAATAAATCCGTTTCCGATTTCAATGAGATAATATCGTGTGTGTGTGTGTGTGTGTGTGTGTGTGTGTGTGTGTGTGACTGTTCCGACCCACGACTGGGCTTCGCTGTTCGTTTGATCGAAATGTGACACCATGTCACCGCGCTGAGGTTTATAATTACCAGCAATTAGTCGGTCCCCACACCAGACCCCCAGGCCTCCAGACCAGCAATTAGATTCCCCCCTTACAGCCTGGTCAGCAACTTCTGATCCGATCGTGACTCCCACCCAAACTAAACAGCTAAACAGACCCCCCCCCCCACACACACACACGGCTCATAACTTGCTCACACTTGCTCTTTGACACTCCTTCACGTACATAAACATGCATTAAGATGCCTGTTTATTTAAGCATGTCCAGCAGTTGCCAGTCATTTTAATGATGTTTTTCACAAAACAGAGATTTTGGCTGCATCTCAATAAGATTTCCACTGAGCGAGCCGTCTCCTTAGTCACCCCCTCTTGCCCCCCCCAATGCTGCTTCCTGAGGCAGAATGAGACATGCAAAGTGGATTAACAATATGCCAGAGCATTCGGGAATGGCGAGCAAAATGAGTCTAGCTGTCTCCGGGTCACTAATAGTTTGTTCATCAGAGGAATCTTATCCTCTAATTAATGAATGACTCCTGAGCATGAGAGACAATAAATGTGTAAAAACTACATATATTGGTCAGTTTCAGGCTTAACATTGTATATTAGTTTAATAAATCTACATTTGCTGAGCAGAACGACTCAGAGTGATGACTCATTGTGATGTTAAGGTTACAGGTCACTTCTGGCCAAAATTATTAATTTTGAATAATCCTATTTGTAGTTTTGTTTAAACGTTCTTAAAATTCACTCTGAAAAGTGAATTCTTTTTTTTTTTTTTTTTAGAAACTTCTAACAGTGGAGCTTTGCTGCAGGACTAAGGCCTGAACAAAGGTTACCTCTGTAAATATAAACTGTAATCTGGGTTTAGGCCAGATTTAAACTAGGCTAAACACCACTGTGAGTCCAGCTCCTCTGGGCTGGTTTCAAACCTCTGGAGATGTTTTCTCATCTGTGTCAGCCTCTCATCTGGCTTTGGACTGACAGCTGCTTTAATGGGGCGTAATAGCAGGAAATCAGAATGGGTTTCCCTCCATCCCAGTGTGTGTGTGTGTGGGGTGGGGGGGGGAGGAAGGTGGCTTGCTCATGTCGACATCGGGGTGCAGGACAGAGCTCACGCTGTGCTTCTTAAACCTATGTCAGGCCTCAAGGGCTTGCACACTCCAACACAATCCTATGCGTGCACACATACACAAACGCAAGCCATTTCTTTATCAGCCTCCCACCCTGACCCCTCGCCGCCTCTCCTCACCCCTCCCTCACCCTGTTCATAGAAACATCATCCTCGTTCTTGAGCTGCAGGCCACACAGGAAGTTGCATTGCTGTACTAATCAGGGGCACCCTGGGATTCTGACGGTGTAACCAGAGTCCATGCATGCAGGGAACTTTGTGTGTGAGGTGTGTGCACATGGATGTGTGTACATGCCTCTGCGTGTGTGTGTCCTGATAATAATTATTCACCAACCCACCCCTGATTAACAGATTGGGTCTCCATAGCAACAAGTGCGAGGAAATTGCACAGAATGATTTGAGTTTTTTTTTTTTGAAGAAATGAATTAATCAAAATTATAATAAGACATCTGTCACGTAGATAAAGTCTGCTCATCACGGAAATAGAAAAATAATTTAAAGAGACGCTTCAGCCTGTAAGAGCCGATAATTCATATTTATTTTATGCATGGTTAATATTTTGCAGCCTTGTTATTTTAAATCTGTTAAAGGAAGTTGTCTGTTGCGTATTTTATCCCGTCTCAGACGCTTTCAAAGGCTTAACGTGAACCTCACGTCTCAAGACCACAAAGTCAAGCTGGAAATCTCTTAGGACAAATGTAATAGCGATTAAAGTATTCTTATAGCACATCAGAAATAATCCAAAAAACATGTACCCCCTAAAGCCCCTCTTTCAGCAGCAGGTGAATTATGGTAAAAAAAAAAAAAAACCCAAAAGAAAATACAAGTATGGTTTAGATGAAAGATAGGGAGCAAACAGGAGAGGTCTGGGGTAAAAAGAGACTTCTGTGATGTAGGATTTTTCCTTTTGTGAGTGATATAGGGGGCTGTGAGAACCGACAACGCGCTAAAATAAACACCAGGCTTTTGGTACAAAGACAAAACAAGATACAAAAAAAAAAAAAAGACAAGGGCAGAAAGAAAGAGACGGACACGGAGGGGATGATTTGCAGCTTTTCTGGGTTCTGTCTCGTAGCATGAAACTGACAAGCTGTCATGCCAGATTAGCTGCAGCGTTCCACAATGTTTTCCTCTTTACTGTAGAAAAAGCCTGGCATTCCCCATTCCCATCTAAAATGATGCCATACGTTCAACGCACTAAGCCCTGGAGTCGATTTGTCTCCGGAATGGCTTTATTGGGATTTAAGGTTGTTGGGGTTGTTGGGGGGGGGGGGTTTGGTCAAGTTGTACATATCACTGACAACCTAAGCTCCCTGTAAGTGCCATGCCAGTTGATTTCATTTCGAAGTCACCAAAAAAGACCCCCCCCCCCCCCCCCCCTGTAACGCCGAAATAACTTTAATGTCAGTTTTCTTTTTATTAGGACATGTCGTCGTGTTCATGAAATATTAGGATGCTTGTAAAGCAGCAGCCAGACAGATGGCAGAAGTCCTCAGACAGGAGGCATCTAAAGATGAACTTTAAATATTCTCCATCACTCCATGCGTGGAAACGTTACTTGTGGCCGACAGACTTCATGTACGTGAGGAGGGGTCCGAGGCTGCGAGATGCCGGGGCTATAGCATGCTTTCATCCCAGATAGAGTGGACTTGATTGCACTGATGGGCTGCCAAACCCACTCACTTGGCAACCCTCATGCGCTCCTTTCCCTGCTCTCTCTCTCTCTCTCTCCCTCTCAGCCATCGATGCTCTCCGCTCTTCCCCTCAGCCACTTACTTCCTCTCTCCATGTCTGTTCTTTTCATCCTGCCCTCACCAGCTCCTGCCGTCTTTCTACCTTTCAACCATCAACCGCTTTTTTCTTTTTTCTTTTTTTTTGTCTAATTTCTCTTCTGAAATAAAATCGGGCAAAGAAGAGGGAGCGACAGGACTGTTTGAACTGTCGAGTCGGACATTTGCTTGTAAGATATGGTCAGCCGCTCCTCTAAAGAACATGAACGGGGAAACATTTCTAATTTGAGCCGAAGCCATGTTGCTGCGATTCCTCTTTCCAACAGTTTTCCCGTTGAAGCTGCACTTTCTCGCAGACTGCTTACAAATCCTGCCTCCTTCACCAGAATTGGCAGCTGCTCACCTCAACAATGGCCCTTAACCTGACCCTAACCTTCAGCAACCTAAACCGCTTTATAGTCATTAAACCCATAATGTGCTCCTTAAAGGAGGAGCTTAATCTCTTGTGATTCTATGTAAAGCAGGAGATTTGTATAATATTTCAGTTGTATAAGACTGGCTTTTTTTTCTCTAACCAAGCCAGCTGCTCAGCAAAATCTTAATGCTGCTGATATTGTATATTTCTAGCAGAACTTAACTTGAGTCCTTTTGCACCGTTCTGTTGCTGCACGCTCACTAAAAGTCCCAACGTGTATCAATCCACAGCTGAAAATAGTGCCTCTTCAACTCTCTTTCATAATGTCCCCGAAATATTCATTTGGTTGCGTCCCATTTTAAAAGATTCACATCTTTAGTAAACGATTCGTTTCTGCCTTCCTTTGTATTTGTCCTCAGTCACAGTCAAATATTTCAAATGCTGACAGCATGTTTGTTGTTCTTTTGAGCTCATGAGGAAATTGTTAAAGCGCTTGCCGACTCTTAACTCTCTCTGTTTGTGACTTTCGGTGGCTTTGTCTTTCATCGTCTCCTTCTGTTCCCCTTAGCCCCCGAACGCTACCCACCCATTGTGACCAGCAAGTCAGGTGGTTTAGGTTTATAGACCGCCTGACCTCACTGTTGTTATCGGTTACAGCGCAGAGATCTAGAATGATGTCATCTGAACCTGCTCCAGTTTACATGTCTGTTGGTGTGTGTGTGTGTGTGTGTGTGTGTCCCTGTGTACATGTCAGGGCCTTCATGCATCAGCCAGGAAATTGCAGGTGTTGGTTTGTTTGCATTCAAGGCTCAGTTTGCAGCGGCAGACAGCTCCAGAGTATATTCCATAAACTCTTAACTTAAAGTTTAGAAACACTTATCTTCTATCTTAAAGTATCCTTGGCTGAAAGAGTGTCTGCTCATGTTCAATTCTATAGCTGCAATGTCTAGAGACGGAGCCTGAGACGAGGTTTAAAACGCAATATTCTCTGCTGCAATATTGCATTTGCCTCATCTTTACCTCACTAATGCCTCTTTTCTCCTGCCCCTCTGCCTCTGTTGTCTTTCTCTCTCTCTCTCACAGTAGGTTTGGTACTAAGTGTGCCCGCTGCGGGCGGCAGATCTATGCCAGCGACTGGGTACGTCGTGCGAGGGGAAATGCATACCACTTGGCGTGTTTCGCCTGCTACTCATGTAAGAGGCAGTTATCCACGGGAGAGGAGTTTGGTTTGGTGGAGGAGAAGGTTCTGTGCAGGATCCACTACGACACCATGGTGGAGAACCTCAAACGAGCAGCTGAGAGCGGTGAGCAATCATTTTGGTGTGATGCCTGAAGTCCATCCACATTTTAATAAAGTCATTTTTGCATGTGCAAAAATAATAACTGCATAATTTTGAACAATTTGCCATTCCTACATTTTTTTGTTTTTTTCAGGCAATGGCATCACGTTAGAAGGAGCGGTTCCAACAGAACAAGACAGTCAACCCAAACCGGCAAAAAGGGCGAGGACGTCCTTCACCGCAGAGCAGCTGCAGGTCAGCCATGCAGCAGTCTCACCTGAAGAGTTTCAAATTCAAATTCGAACCCTAAAACTAGTATTTATTTGTGTTGGTGCTAAACTGATTTCTGCAACAGCTCATATGTGGTTTCAAACTGCAGATCATGCAGGCTCAGTTTGCCCAGGATAACAATCCAGATGCCCAGACGCTACAGAAGCTGGCCGATATGACGGGCCTCAGCAGGAGAGTAATACAGGTAATCCAGATTCAGCTGTAAGTGTCGAAAAGAATCCTGCTAAAATACTCAGACATGCAAAAATGCTACATTTGTGTGCCGTTTTTAATTCATCAACACATTCCATTTAAAGGATATAGCTACATGATGTCTGGTTACATTGCGTCTTTATAGGTGTGGTTTCAAAACTGCAGAGCAAGACACAAAAAGCACACGCCCCAGCACAGTGGGGCTCCTCAAGGTCACCCCCAGTCCAGGATACCCTCGTCCCTGCCCGATGACCTGCATTACTCTCACTTCGGCAGTCCTGAGCGGGCGCGCATGGTGGCCCTTCACGGCTACATCGACAGTGAGTTATTCCCCTGTATGTGGGACACAGGTGCAACATTTTTTTTTGCTTTACTGGTACGTGTTTTAATACTTTACATCAGTATTTTAAGTGTTTGTGTTTCTCTCTGCTCTCCAGGCCATCCCTTCTCGGTGCTGACCTCTCAGAGTCTCCCTCACCAGGCCATGTCGCTGCCCCAGCTCCCCCTTAGCCGCTAGAGCTCCACCACTTCGACACTTACGACCCCCCCCCCCCCGAAACGCCGGATTGTAACCCTCGATCTTCCACCGCTGACGTCTGCAGGCCTTGCCCAGAGGTCACACAGGAGTCAGCCTGGAGGAAAGACACAGCTTACAGGAGCGTCGGCCACATGGATACAGAAGGAGAAATGGAAGGAAGAGGAAAACCTGAGACATCCGTCCTTTTTTCTCTCTGAGGACAGGAATATCCCACCTGCAGACATTCTGTCAAAACTGAGCATGAAGCCTTTATTACGAGCAGGAACTCACTCGCTGTATTCTACACCACCTCCTGGACCCGTTTATCTTCACATGTACAGCATCCTCCTCTCTGTTCATCCACCCCTGACTTGCCGGTGGAGGAGATTTGAAAACATGGAATTGATTAAAATTCAGGATTGAAGCCGTCAGAGTACAGAAGATAAAAAATGAGGGGGAAATTTAAGGGGGAACTTTCATTGTTGCCTAAAGGCCGGGCACACACAGTAGACCACATGAGAGGTAAGACACCTCCCTCTTTTCTCTTGAAGCAACTATGAAGGATTCCTACATGTAAATGAAACATCGTGACTTTTAAAATGTTTTTGTTGACATGTCAGAAAACACAAACTCTCCATTTTTGTTCAGTTCTTCACAAATGACATTGAAATAATGTGTGCCTTATCATTTTCATTCCTGCCACAGAAACAGTACAAATAGGCTCATTCTAATTTGAAGCTGTAAGTCAAAACCAAGCTTAAATTCTCAATTTGTGGAAAATCAAACATTTCTATAGACATCATCTTGACTGTATATCAGGAAGAAATACCATAAAGCACGGCATATGGGTTTCTGTGCTGTTAAATTAATGCTGTAATATTAGAAGTAGGAGCAGATTTGAATTCACATGGAGTCTAAACTAAGGGAGAAACAGAACAGAGTCTGTGAGCTCACCCTTCAGTCCACGTTGCTACCCAGCATGTCATGAGTTAAATATTTTCACATTTCCAACCCGATGTATACTAACACTAATTTATAATTTTTTTAAGGTTGCTTGTTCAGCCTCAGTGTGTGTGTTTTCACACAAGGAGGGAAAAGGAGTGTTGGTGTATTGGTACAATATGAAACAGACGTTGTACAAGTGTGTGTGTGTGTGTGTGTGTGAGTGAGAATGTGTGTATATGGCAGGGGTAGAGAATGTGCATCTGTATTTTTGTGCCATGGCCATTGTGTGAAGAACAGGATCCAACAAGACCTCAATGCCCTTGTATTTATCGAGATGGTAAATCCCTGTAAAGCACTTTTTTCCCCTCTGACATTGTTTTGTTTTGTTAAAAAACAAGAAATGAAACAAAAAGTTTATTTGATAGACTGTGCATCATAAATGTTTTGTGTATTAAAATGCAATAAAATAGAATGTGACATTTTTGTGGTTTTTTTGGATCATTTTTGTGGCTAAATTAATGAAGCAATAATTCACACAAATAATGCGTGTGACAATCGGACAAAAACAAATAAAATATGTAAGTAATAGTATCCTTTTTGTGTGTGTGTGTGTTTTTTTTAGAATTGCTGCTATCATCCTACTGTCTCAATATGTCTTGTGCTTGCGGTTTGGAACATTTCATTCTTCGGGTGCTTATGTACTCTCATTTTTGTGGACTGCATGCTTCATTTGTGTGTGTGTGTTTTGTGACTTTTTTCTTGCCATGAAGCAGGAAGGGTGCATCATGGGAGAACCGTGCAAAGAACTGCTGCCTTTAAGATAAATTCTCATTCCTGAATTTATTTATTTCATTTATATGATTTCAACTTTTGAAATTGTGAAGGGTGATTGAGGAGCATCAAAATCATAAGATTATACCTTTGGTCTATAATGAGTATAGAACTGTGTACTTCTATCAGTGCCTGTACTATAGCAAAAGATTCAACCCAGAATATTTCAATCCGGAGACCAGGAGTTGTATCAATCTAATCCCATAAATTGAGCATTAATTAGTCCCTTTGATCACCGTTTTGTCACTGAAGACTCCAAACTCCACTTTTACAATAGTTTGAGTATTGTCAATGATTTCATGTGTAGAAAACCTGATCATTTAAATGTATATTTGCAAGTCCAGCCCAAAATACTTGTGATTTGAAACTGCATCAAAATGACCCTGTAGCACTTAAACATTTGAGAAACACTATTTGTGGTAAATTAATCAAACCTATTTTGTGTACTAAATTTGACACAACATATTCATTTGTGGGATGAGGAGGCTAAAGCAAAAGTAATGTTTCAGATGCAGAAACTGTGTTAAACATTTTACTCCTGCGGACAGATATAAACAGCAAAAGACTAAATGCCTCTGATTGGACTGGAAGGCGTCCAAACACAAAGTTTACATAACAAACCAAACAGCTAATCTCTAAACAAAATATAACACATTTAAATGGCTAAAGGTCTATTCACATCAAAACAAATTCAAGTTCGACATGCATTGCAATGGTTTTCAATTTGTACATGAGTTCCAACAAAACGTACGATTATTGAAGAAGAAAAAGAATCACAAGTTTAGCAGGTTTGTAAATATCTTAAAAAACATTTGCTCGTTTTGAAACAAATGATAAAATCAGATTTATTTTAATTCACTGGAATCCTCGTCTTCGGCTCCCGCTACAGCAGATCTTCCAGGATCAGCGTCATCCCGAGCTTTCCGACAAATCCGCACAATCCACTCATGCTCCGAGTCATCTGTTGGGAAAATGTCTTTTTAAAATGATTCCTTTTTTGTTATCGAAAATAATTTCTGAAATCAATATAAACGCTTTTAAATGCTTAAATAAAATCAACAATAGCAGCAAAAATCAGGCCTGAAAACCCGCAGATATACAAAGGCGCAGACTAAAGATCTGCGTTCACCTTGCTGCGCTTTAATCTCTAATAACCAGCAGACATGCAATTAACCCCCGAACCATTTTAGTAAACCTGCAAACTGAGAAGGACAATTAAGTCCCGGGTAAATCTGTCAAATCAAGATAAACCTGACAATTAGGAGAAAATAACTTCTCAGTGCCACTTCAGACGCCAATAAATAATAACCCCGAGAATGGACGCCATTTCCCTAAACCGAAACGACTGACAGAGGAGTTGATAATAAACCTTTTTTTTTTTGTCATCATCGCAACTGAAACGAGTCGCTAATTGCAGGGGAGGCGCGCTTTCTCTGGCGCGCCCGCAGCTGCACGCACTTGAGCGGCCTCGCCGGCTTCCACGGCGCGCGGGGCTCCATTGTACCCAGGAGCAGGCCTGCAGCTCCGCGGGCTGATTGCGCGTAATTGTCGGCCACGGGCGTCGTGGCTAACAGCCACTTCAAGTTTAAATCGCTTCTCGCTTCTTGCCTCTCTTCTACCTGTTCTGGTCGGGAGGTCAATTGAACGCGTCGGACGCGCCGCAGCTGCCATTTTCAGGACGTTTTGACACGCGTTTGTCAGCGAGGAACGTGATTAGTGAAGCTCGTACGTCCTTACGTCATTTCGTAGACCTTTTTATGTATAATCGTTACAGGTGGCGGATCAGAGAACAGCAGGATATTTTTTTGACTACCGTTTCAAAATCAATACATTTAATTTAGAAACCTGCCCCATGCCACATTTCATAATTTCGGTGGCTTTATATGCTGGAGTTGAACTCCCCCCCCCCCCCCCCCCCAAGAAATACTATCATTAGGTGGATTTCATTGAAAAGTGGAAATAAGAAGAAGAGTGAAGAAGCTGAGAAATCCTTTCAAAAATAACATTTAGGTTATTCCCTGAAAAAAAAATCAAAAGGAATTTGTTACGGAGATTTCGACAAAAATTGTCATGACAAAAGAAATCCCACTCCCATAATGAACCCAAATCACCTTGTAACCATGGAAATAAAACAACAAAAACATTAAAAGTTCTTAAAAATGAATGTTAATATTAATTTTGAAGTTATGCAGAAATAAAACATGACAAACAAATGGATGGATGGACCATTCCTATTCCTTCTTCTCAATTTGTGGCAGCGATGAAAAAAATAATTACCCTATATGTGTGGTTCTCTCTATGATGTAAATCTGTCAGATCTGTAGGTCAAGTGCAGCACAGTACAATCGCTTTTTGGGTCACAACGTCTCTGCTGTATCGCCCTGCGTGGATTCTGCTCTGAACGCCGGAGCGAGTGTGTGAAAGCGATAATGGCACCTTGTTAAAGCCTGTTTATCTTAATCCTTAAAATACACTCAGAGGGAAAAGTGTTTCCTTCCAGCCTAATGGCAGCAAAGTCACACACACACACACACACACACACACACGCACGCACACACTGATTTCCGGATTTAATGGTGAAATAGAAAGATATCGTTTCGTGCTTTGCGCCTTATATAATGTTGTTCTCTTTTCTACTTAAATGTTTGTCTATTTTTTGAACATTCTAGTTTCTCTATTGTTTATTATAGGGTTCTCATTGTTGCACCTGTAGGGTCTGAGAGAAACAGAAATTTCAATCCTACAGTACATGCTGCAGAATTGACAATCAAGGACATTTTGAACTTTCAATAGCCCATCATAGTCAGTTGAGCTGTGATTCTGTGACGTCGCCAGGGGCCAAAAATCTGTTCTTGGTCCACTGACAATAGGTGCTAACATTGTAACATTGCTAACCACATTTTGTGGTTTCAAATTTTGAGGCACCACACTGAAAATCAAAATCAATGTGCAAGCTCAAATAAACGTTTGAATGCTCGTCATCTGTCTCCAATTCAGTGTAAAACGGAGCAGCATATGAATTTTTCTATCAAAGTTCACAGGTCTAACACGTGAACCCTGTTTCGTGATTAATTTTGTCCCATAAAAAAGTAGAGTTTCAGGAAAGTGACCTTTCCACTCGGTAGGGCCCTGGCTGATTTGATCTGTCTGTAAAACACCTCGGCTCGACGGGCACGGGAGGGAGGAGCAGCGGTTTGGTCACCAGAGGTGTTTTCCTTGGCAGTGGAATGTTTTCGGTGTGGGACTCTTTTTGTGCGCAGTTATTCCAGAAACAGGAAAGTGCTACTAACAATATGGCAACACATGGCCTCTGCTGGAGCAGCTGCCGCCTCCTGCACTGCTGCTGAGTGTCATCTGTTGCCAAGACAGAACATACACAAGTGATCGTGTGTGTGTGTGTGTGTGTGTTAGTTTAAAACCCAAACATGCTCAATCAGTCATGGTGGAGATTTGATTGAGCAGATGTGTTCTTTTTAATTACGGCTTTATTGGCCAATTCAAATGTTTTTGAATTGTACCTACAAAGTTAAGAAATGAACTTCATCAGCAACAACAAATTACGTCCAATTATGTGTCTCTGGGTCTTTGGGGGAAAGCAGATAAAAACAACCTTTTAGAGTTGTTTGTTGATTGTACGATTTGTGTTTCGGATTTTGCTGTAATCATTTCATTGCGTTGTAGTCTGTTGCCGTTGTATAGTGAGGTATAGGTGACAGTAAGTGGGAGCACACGCTTGCTGTAGCGATCTCAGGTCAAAATCAAGTCATAATTAAAATCTTTCATTGAACATTTGTTTTCTAACAAGCTGCATTTTGTGTATTCAAATGTATGGAATTGTAGTTTGATTACACTTACAAATTAACAAATGCAACCAATTAAAATCAGAGGTGAAAACACACCTAATTTGCAGCATTTAAATTTAATACGTCCCCATAACAAATAATATCCAAACACCATCAGCTGTGTGTCTCAACTCTGCTATCAGTGTCTAGTGTTGTCTTATTCTCGACAGATTTCCTGGTGAAAGGTGTGGCTGCTTTTGATTTAGCATCAAACCGAGCTTTCTTACTCTGCACCTGACTGTTGGGTCATAAAATCGACCCAGAATCAATGACGCTTTAATTGTGTGCATGGACAGAAATCAGTGACGGGTGACAGCTTCATGTGTCAGGCCGTTATCATCTCATGGAATCGTTTTGGTTAACCAGCAACGTCTCCTCCAATTCAGAGAAAAGTTCCTGGTCTATAACCCAAAACCATTGAGTAACGAGAAAGTTTCATGTATTTTTTTTATTTTTTAAATTTCCTGACAGGACCACCAAGAATTGGAATCAGCATGGCTCTTTTAATTCCTACAATCAACGGATGTTATGCATTTATAAAAGGTTGAGTACAGATTTTTCCTCCTTTACAAGATATTCTGAAAATATTCCTCCGCATGAAGCAGCAGAAAAAAAGATAAACTCCAAATATAACCTTTAACCTCTTGGGGAATATTAGCAACAGATCCTATTGTGTTGCCATGTTGGCACTACGCCGACAAGTACTGTTTGTTTAAGTTAGCAACAGTAACTAAGGCGAACAGGACATTGCGGTAGGTCCATTTTGAGCACCGAGTCAAATTTAGCCAAACAACGACGTCCAGTTCAAGGGGTTAATCGTCTGCATTTCAAGCCGTTTCCATATGCATTATTTTGCAGCCTTTGATGGAGCTCCATCAGTTCTTCTTTGTCCTTCATCCACCCGTTGTCACAGCTACGCGGGGAGCTCCTTCCTCTTTCCGCGCTGCGGCAAACGTCCCCCTCTGGGAGGGTGGGCCTTCTTTGTGTCCCATCATCCTCGCACTGCTCATCCTGGACGGAAGCCATGGGGCAATAAATCCTGTCTTCACACCCACTCTGACAAATGTGCCTTCACCTCCAAGGGTTGAGAAAAAAAAAAAAATCCACACAGGATACAGGGGAAATATTCTCAAGAATTGTATACCAAGGCAAGAGGGGAAGTACGTATGTGATGTAAAGCACAAGACACATAGCAACATTCCCCTCTAAGCGCTCTAACAGAAACTGCCATGAAAAGGCACACACCAATTAAATATTTCCTGTTTGGTATTTATTAAAATAAGACCACAGCCAGAACGTTGTTGGAAAATGTTCAGTTACGCTTCATTTTCATCTAAAAAAAATATTTCATTCTTATGCTCTTGCTCTCTTCTTCTTCTTCTCTCTCTTACTCGCTGCTGATCAATACCAGACCAATAATGATGATGAACAACCCACATCAAGGCAAGAGTCGTAAAACATATTTTTGCGCTGGATAGGCTTGCCGAGAACATCTGCCGGGGATGTGGATCCCGTCCCGTGTTTCCTTCTGTCTCCACACGTATGCAGACGCTTGTGCTCGTGGAACTAATCTGCAAGTAGCTCATTTTAATAAAAAATTTCTGCCAGAAAGTGCATTTCCACCATAAGGAGTGTGAGTCATGCTGAAATGTCTGCCAGGAATCCTGTCTTGCCACTTGCCTGTGTTAGTAAGTTTAAAATAGCAGTATAGTCAAATTTGCAGGAAAAATTAAATGGGATTAGTAAAATTAAAAGAGTCCTGCATGATTGTCAAACATCCCAATGCATGCATGTGTGATTAAAGCATGTGTTCTAGTACGGTACTGCATGTGTCCATAGGAACAGTACCGGTAATGGCATTTTGATGCACAGCTCATATATTTAATAACTGCGTTCATAACCTGCTGCCTAATTCCACACGTTGTCCAGGGTATGTAGAATCACAGGAGACACGATGAGCAGAGCACGTCAGAATTTGTGGATTCCTATCGGGACGCCTGACAGACTGCATTCGCTTCAAATCAGGAGTTCCAAAACTGGGCACTCGGTCAGTGGAAAAATGTGTCTTGAGTTTTCCACTTTTGACGAATAACAAAAGGAAAAAAAAGGAAAAGATGGCAACAGCCTATGGAAGCATGCTTATCAGATGTAGAAACCTTTCTTCAGAGTATCAAGGGATAATCCATTTAACAACACTCCAGATCCAGCGTTATCAAATCCTTCCCATGTGGCTAGGCTGCACGCTTCAGGAGATCAGGTTATAGAAAATTTGTCTGAAACAAATTCAACTCAAACGTACTGAGGTATGCTCCTGAGAGGTTGTTTCCTTACAAAGTATAACTATAGAATTCAAGAGACTGGAAAAAATAAGAGAGAGAGAGAATAACGTGATATTTGGGGTCTTACCTGCGTTTCTAAGGAATCTGCCGGCGTAGGACGTGACGACTCTGGTACTGGGATCATAAAAACCGTCTCCGCAGTCGTAACAATCGTCAGGAATGCTGGGTGCAGGGTGCAGATCGGCCATCTGAGATTCTCCTGCAGTAACACAACAGTAAAGTTACATTACATTACAGCTGCATTGAACGGTAATCACTCCTGCCACAAGCTTTGTGCGGACAGCCATTTGGAAAAAGTCCAAATGCACACGCAGACCAGTGAATTTTAGGATCATCTGAAGCTTTAAATGGTTTCTGTATTTTGGGTTAGGGATAGTCAGTCCTCTTACTCACACTCAATTTATTACGAGTTGGAGGAGGTTATGTGATCACTCATGTTTGTTCACCTGTTTTTCCACAGTATTTGAAAAGTTGTCAACAGATTTTGATTACATTTTGGTCGAGGCCCCTGGTAGAGGAGAAAAGTCTGAACGAATTACTGAATCCAAACCTGTTGGTCTGAGCCCGTTGCGCCTCTCACTGTGGAAACGCCTGTCGTGCCCATCGCAGTAGTCCCAGTCCTTCTCCTGGTACTGAAGACCATCAGCAAATGTAAAGGACCCCTGGTGAGGAGTCACAATAATGAAATCACCATTGTTAAGTCACAGTGTTATGGGTTTCCTTTGTGCTTTGCCAAAGATTCATAATTTTCCTGTTGTCAGTTTTCCTTGTGTCTTAAAAAAAAATATATCCCGTGAAAACTGCTGAAAGTGACGTTTAATGGTAATCCTACAATATGTATCCCAGACATGGTTCCTGGAAAGATAAATTGTTGGCTGAGGTCTTCAAAAATGACTTTTCAGAGCTTTTAGCACACAAATTCCTTTTTAACGCTCATTGTTTTTGACAGAAATCATAGACATTGATATAAACCAGATCAAATCAAAACTGTCTAAAATAAGGAGCAAGTGGAAAAAGCTGCCTTTCAGTATTGTGTCCTCATATGCATGTTTATTTATTTATTTCAAGAATGACAAACCCATAACTGGGAATGAAAAATAGACATACTTCCGCAATTATTTTATCTGAGCTCTTAGTCTGCACTGACATGACCTTACTGTTACCTCCACCAAAGAGGTTCTATGTTTGACGGTGTTTGTGTGTTTGTTAGCAGGAGTAGGGAAAAATTGCTGGATAGATCTTGATAGAAACAAATCTGAAGATGAGCCTCGGTCTAATTTATATCCCATTAAATTTTTATATATATATATACTCGCCTGGATACAAATAAGTCCAGATTCTCCCATTTACTTATAATGGAAGCTTTTTCAAAAAATCATATCTTGTAAAATAAGCATTCAAGGGGTCAGATATGAACTGTCATGCAAAATATCTTCTGGAACTGATCCAGAATGAGGTCAGAAAAAAATAAATATTAACGTTAAAACTCCATTTATGAATTCAAGAATCAGTTAAAAATACACATCAGCTCTGATTCACTTCTACTTTTCATGGTTGGTGTATAAAGATACCAAGAACAATTTATAACCTTTTGATGATGATCCAGATCACCATGTGGATGGTGAAAATCCAATTAGGAGGGGAATGAGCGGAGGTTTGTGCTCTCACAGTGCTTTTCTAGTTTAATGTCTGTTTATGTCAAAGCCCTTTTTTTCTAACCTGAAAAAGGTAATTAAAACAACTTAAATATGTATATTCCAATATCTTGTGTCATTTTTATTTTATACAATAACACACACGATGGATATAAACACTAGAACACACAAGGGGGGGGGAAAAAAATCCTCAACTTCCAGAATAACATTGATTTTAAAAGGAGACGCAAAAGGACCAGATATAACTTCCAAGGATCAAATTTCTACATTTCAGTTCAGGTCTGCTTTCAATAGAAGCTCTGTGGGCTTTCTTGGTATGGCATGGAGGCAGGTGCAGGATACTCTGGCCTGAGGTTAGTCATGGTTTAGAGCCGCTATCATTTCAAATGAATGTACTGATGATAATAATTGGAGTGGTTGCTGTTGTGGCAAAAGCCCATGAAAGGCTGCATCAGAGCAGGCGAGACCATCGCTTCATGCTGCAAGGGAAGGAGAGAAATCCAATAACGGCAACAAAAACGGTCAATGATTGCTAAAAGGGACCAGATGTAATATCAGCTATAACAAATGTAAAACATCTACACATGCATGCATGCAGAATACATGCATGCAGGAACACACACACACACACACACACACACATATACACACTCCTCACCTGTTTAGCCATGCCGTTTTCCCAGGTTGCTTCGTATCTACTCCCGTTTGGAAAGTGTAGTATTCCTTTACCGTGAAACATCCCATCTTTCATTTCTCCCACATACTTGGTCTCTGTGGGAAAGGTGTACTCCCCGTTTCCATCCATCCTGAGGAAGAGAGCAGGAGGTGGTCACACTCACCAATGTTTGCTCACATAGGTTGCTCATTTTAATGTGTTTTTTATTTATTTGGTTGTGTGTATCGTGACTTGTTTATGAAATGAAGGTTAACTAACCTGCCATTTTTTGTGTCTCCACTGTAACTGCTTCCGACAAGTTCCATTATATTCTTAAAATGTATATACGAAGAGAAATTCCAGCCAAAAATGTGGACCTAATGCAGACTGCGAGCGATCGTTACCATGACAACGCAGCAACATAAAGGCATGGTGAAGGATTTAAGATTACATTTTTTAGAATCAAGGGCACCAGACTATCGTGTTTTTTTTTAAAGTAATTTAACGGCTTCGAAGTTAAACATGACCAAATGAATACCACGTTCCTTCATTTTAAATTTAAACATTTTAAATAAATTATTTATAACTTATTCAATGCGCATGCGCAAGAGGGTCCTGTTTTGGTCGCGCTCTTGAAACGTCATTAGACCGCGCCTCTCAGCTGACAGTACCGAACTAGCTAAGGAAACTGACCTTCTACGTAGCCTCGGCCATCGTCCTGGAGCCAGGCGAGGACCTTGACTTGTTTTCGGTGTATTTGCTTTAGTGTTTAGTGTCTGTACACCGCCATGCCCATCATAGAAGTCCCCTCACTGCAGGAGCTGAGCGTGGACGAGGTGAGAAGCGTCTGTTGTTTGGCGTGAAGGAAAATCGTCGTAAAACCGAACATGCTAACTAGCTAGCCAAGGTTAGCGACGTTGTTCAAGATGTTCTCGGTAGCGTGAGGCTTTCGTAAGTGTCGTTAACTTCTAGTTAGTTAGTTAGTAAAAAAACCAAAAAAAAAAAAACCTTGAATTTTAAACGACCTGCTAGTAAATATTGTTTTGCACCGTTCTGCTTCTGACGTCTGACATTCAGCATGGCAGCGTTGTGTTTAAGTAGCGTTATATGAATCAGAATAGACGGCATGCTATTTTTAAAGTTGCATTACCTTTTCAATTTGACTTTATAGGGACGGTAATTCTCCAATGATTGAACCAAAACAGATCCATGGCCGGTTTGAGAGCAGGCGTGTTATTTAGTATGAACTTGTCCTTGGATACAGAAAGTGTCTTTTCAACAACAACAATGCTCCAGAATCAATAGATCTACTAGTATGGCATTTTATTTAAATAAGTAGAAAACTAATAGTTATAAGAATGTATTGGAAGTTCCTTAAGAAACATTACAACCCATGTAACTTGCAACACATTTATTGTTGGAGATAATTTTAAGAGAATTATAATGACAATAATTTGTTTAAATCTTTTATGTTGGGTCACAAATATCCACAAGTGCCTCCATGAAAGTAATTTTGCACTTTTTTTCAGAAGTGATCTTAAAATGTGTTTAATACGATTCAGTGCCTAACAAAGCTAGTGAAAGATTGACGGGAAAACAGGAAATGACACATCCTTATTCCCAGAACAATGCAAGACAGTGTTTCACTGTTTTAGGATATATGCTACGGACATTTTGACCAACGTTCATGGTTCCATGGACTGCAAAAATAACTTTTAGAAAAATCTAAATATTCAAAAGCACAACTCCTTGTTGTAGTTAATGTGTACAGCATGTGTGATGGGTTCTAAAAAAAGATGTTTCCATAAAAAAACACCCAAAATTACCATAAAAATCACATACATAAATTTGTTTAGATAATTAACCAAATATTACTTTGCACAGGTCAGCTTTAACAATATTATCTTATTGTATTATAATTGATAATAATTATCCACTGATCTTTATTTATTTTCCAGATTAATGTGTCGTCCGCTGTGCTGAAGGCTGGCGCCCACCATTATGGCTCGCAGTGTGATAAACCCAACAAGGAGTTCATGCTCTGCCGCTGGGAGGAGAAGGACCCCAGAAAGTGTCTAGAAGAAGGGAGACTGGTTAATGAGTGTGCCCTTAACTTTTTCAGGTACCCCTCATTTCAGGGTTTCACTCTTTTTAATGCCAAATACTCCTGGTATTCAAAGATATATGTGATGTTTTGTTAATTGATTTTGTTAGAAAGTAATATGCAAATATTGAAGTAATCCAAAATTGGTAGTGACGGTGAGTAGACTGGAAACTAGTGATTCAGCAGTATTTATATATTATTGGAGATGGAGCCCACGGTGGTGGTGGTGACATCTGCAGAATGAAACGGTGTGATTGAAGATGTGGCTGAACTCTGGAGCCAACTGAGCAGTGCAGAATCGGATAGTCGAGGCTAAATTATGGTCGGCAGATATTTGTGGTTTGCTTTTTTCAGATGGTGTTTTGTTCTGTATTCTGTAATTTTCCCAGCTCATAACATTTCCATTCGAATGGCATTTGGTATTATTAATAATTTTATAATTATTTGGTGTTCAATTTGGAATGAAATTGACCAGTAAAAGAGTGAGGTTAAAGAGAGCTCTAACTCTGCACCAAACTGATGGTGAACGTAACACATCCTCCATGAATCTCCACGCACTGAATCTTTTCTGATTGTAATCTGACTGAAAGGAGAGAGCGTGATAAAGGTGTGTAGACAACTAAAGGGTAAAAGGAGTTTAGGACATTATCAAACACACTATTAACTTAAAGAGGGTAAGGCCACGAGTGCTGCCAAACGTAGTTTCTGTGGGGGCTGGATGATAACAAGCGGCTACTTGCACTTTTCCCAGCAAGCTTACAGTGGATATTTACTGTCGCCGATGTTTCTTTGGATAATTTCAGTCCGTATTGATTTGAGTAAATTTATATAAATTATCCTCATTTTAGTGGTGCAGCTGATTATTGTTAGTGAATCCTAACTTTTTGAATGGAACATGTATCGCTGTCATTCTTCGTTTCTTTATGCCACTTTTTAACAGAGTTGTTAAACTATGAATAAACATCTGAGGTTTTTCACTCTTAACCTCTGCGCCTGTGTTTACTGAAGGTTTGTGACTAAGCTTTTGTTTTACCTTGTGCCCGTGCAGTAACTGCTGTGCGTGGGGGTGTGTCAGACAGCTTGCACTTCTGGCCATCTAAAAAACAGATGACCTCTAATTGTGAAGCAGAAACAAACAACTGACACGCTGACCCTGAAGTTAAACTGAGAGTTACTGTGAAAGAGAATTATGTGTAATTATTATAATGAGGAAAGACTTGAGAAAAGTCGTAATTGCGCCAGGGACCTGGTTTGACGCTCAAAATTCTTCTGGCAGCCTCCTTTTTATGAGCACGTGATCCACACCACCAATTCAAGCAGTCCCTTATATGGAAACATCGCAAGTCATAAATCACAATTTAATATAAAGTCTCAGCACGGTTGGAGTTTTGAATCCGTGCAGTTGAGACACATGGTTCGGTTTTTTGTTTTGTTTTCTGTCCTTGGGATCAGAGTTCTTCTGGACTATTTGAACCCTCTTCTAAATTGTATTCTTATTCAAATCTCAATTTTCACTGTTCCTCACAGGCAAATCAAAGGAACCTGTGCCGAGTCCTTCACGGAGTACTGGACCTGCCTGGATTATTCGAACTTGGCAGAACTGCGGCATTGTCGCAAGCAGCAGCAGGTCTTCGACAGCTGCGTCCTTGATAAGCTGGGGTGGGAGAGACCCGATCTGGGACACCTGTCTAAGGTGAGATTTATGCAGGATTGGCTTCACATTCACAGCCTGATTGTTGAGCTCGATTCAAGAACCAAAACTTATCTGGAATTCTCACTTTTTGTAAATGTTTTCCTGTACGAACCAAAGAAAGTTAAACAGAGGCAGAGCGTGAAAATGCAGCAGAGTCTTGGGTCAAACAGAAAATACAAAGGATAGACGAGGACGGGTAGAAGATGATGAAGAAGAGATGGACATGGTGTCAGTAGTTCAGAGTCTAGGAGGAGAGAGTGGACGATGAAATCATTTATAGTTTTTCAAATCCTGCTCTCAAATAACCACAGCCTGTTCGTTCACTCTTTGATTATTAGATTGCTGTCTCGACAGATTCTCGTTCAACATACTCTTTAAACAATCACAATATGCATTTGTTGTATAAATACAATTATATATGTATGTATGTATATTTTTAACAAGTCATTTTGTTCATATTCCTTCGTAGGTGACCAAAGTGTCGACCTCGAGGGCCTTTCCAGAGAACCCCTATCATTCTAGACCACGTCCTGAGCCCAATCCGGTCATTGAGGGAAAACTTGAGCCTTCCAAACATGGCAGCAGGTTATTCTTCTGGAATTGGTGAGGCTGCGCCAGAAAGCCAGTCATCTTCCAAAGCCATGGGCTCTGTCCTGAAACTGCTCGACTACTTGTGACCATCGACACAAAGGGTTAAATCTCTCGAGTTCGGACCCGAACGTGATTCTGTAGCTTCATCTGTGTCGGGTTCTGAGGGTTGGTTTTGGAAAGGGCTCATGGTCCATCTGCATCTTCATCAGCTGGACATCCAGCATCCTCAAACTTTGGAGAAACTAATCTTTGATTTTTTGAACAAGGTCCATAACTCATCTGTAAATGTAATCAGTACAGAATTACAACATGCTGTTATTATTGTTGTGAAATAATAAAGAGATAAAGTATCATTCTGGACTTTCATGTCTTTAATCATAATCACTCATCGTTCCGGATCTATTGGATTAGTCAGCCTTCAAGGCAGGAGGGAAGCAAGATGTAAGATGTAGGTAACAACGCCAAGTCGGCACATCTGTGTTTTGTCACATTGTGCAGTCAGACTGATGGAGGCTGAGGTTGGAGGTCAAGGTCGAGGGTCAATACCTGCAGTCAGAGAGAGCTGCTTCTGCTTCCTCCTCTTCGCCCCGCTCGCTTCCTGCCTCTGACCTGGACTGGAAGACGACAGGCGGAGCAATTTCACTGATTCACTGTAAAGCATGTTATTGCTGCCGGCACACGCGTGCAGGCGCGCTCGTAACCTTGAACGAGAAGCCGGTTCAAAGACATGCTGGCGTGTGGAACATCAGTGGACCGTGCCAATGCAAACACGTGAAGCGGTGGGACATTGTCGAAGATGAAAGCTACTGTTGAGGGATCTCTGTTGCAGATGAGTTACCTCAAAAGTGCAGATTTATTTTCCCTTATTAGCTTTTAAAAAACTATCATAGCAGCGAGCGACTCACACCTTTTCTTTAACCCCTGCCATGTGTTTGATTTCTTTGGGGACTCCTGGTGCATTGAGTTGACAGCTTTCTCATATTCAAGCAGATTTTGGTCGGGGGGGTGTTTGCATATGATCTAAAAAAAAAAAGCTCATTTCAATGCACAAAAACACCAGAACATATAAGGGAGCGCTTTTCTAATTTTTACAAGGTGTCACCGGTGAGTGTTGCAGAAATCCCCTCACATGGTGTGGACTGGATGTACAGGAAACCCTCTTCTGACCTGGACAAAGGGATGAGGGAAGAAGGGATTTGAAGAGGAAAGGAGGTATAGATGGAGAAAAACATGGAGAGACAGAAGTTAAGAAAACATCGTAGTCGGCGAAGGTTGTTGATGGAAGCGGAATAAATGCGAGGATTGAGGGTTTGATGGACAAGGGGGGAAAAAAAGGATCGCTAGGATCCAGTAAGGGGAAGGTGGAGGGTGACTTGAGTGGACCGAGTGAGGGCGTGAAGGTTGCGTGGCGGCTGGCGGCGAGGCCCCGGGGCTCGTGGCAGGCCCCTCTCCATGCGACTTGCAGGAAGCGGGGGTCATCGTTTGACACGGCACCGCCACCGGAAACGGGCTCTGGCACAGGAAAGAAATACAATACGGGGCTTTGACAAAGATAAAGTCTGCCTGACGTACTCAAATAGTCCCAACAACCTGGTGAGTTCACAAACACGACAATACGAGCAGAACTATCAAGAGGAGTAAATAGTAAAAATCAAGATTGTACAATTAATATCACACATTATAAAGATAAAAGAATAAGCATATTTATCACATTAGACATGACTGATGGGTTTTATCCATTTATTTGTGATTGCATCTCATTAATGTTCCATTTTCTGCACTGTTTTAGAAATGCATTACTTTTCTGTTTACTACAGTGCACTTCTCTTCCATCCCAGCCATCAACAGCCCCCAACATGTGGGTGCACTTGGTTTGACAAACTCTGAAAGGTAGGTGCGTTTGATTTGTTTATGTTGGTGGCCCTTTCTTGCCATTTCCCCTCTGTGATCTCTTGTTGTCGAGTGCTGCTTTCATGTGTCCTCTCACCCCCTCACTCCGCATCGGCTGGCTTTGAAAAGCCATGCAGGTTGCTCTGTGTATAAAACACACACCAGTACCACCACTGCGTCCGCAGTCGCCACTCGTGGAGATGAATAATCGGAGAGCCTCAGAAGCAGACACGTGTGCACATGTGTTCTCTCCTGCAGCAGATGTTGTTGGTTTTCATCTTCGTGTTTTCCGGGAAGAGTTTCATGCAGGCACATTTATACAAAACAGAACATCAGCAGATTCATGTGGATCTGCTGTGTTTTAAAAAAAATATGTGTTTAGAGGTGAACATGTGGAACAAAATGAATTTATGGAATTTGAAACAATCGTGTAGGGTGGGGACGTCTATCTTACCACCAAATTTCATCCTGATCAGATCCGGATTGCAGATATTATCAATATTTTGGTACACTTGTGTTTGGGCCTACTGTGCATTTAATATTAGAGATAGAGATTTCTAACAAGCGGCGTCTTATATTCCATATCGGAGCAGGTCAACGGATTTGTTCTATCTTTAATACCTGAGAAACAGCAGTTGAATTCGGGGTAAATTTTAACAACAAGTTTTGTTTTTGTTTTTGGACACTAAATAATGTCTTTCATCACCATTATCACAAAGGAGGTTCTGTTTTTGCTGTCCTTCACCGAGACGCTGTGGAATTAGTAGTGGCCAAACGGATTTGTTGTATCTTCAAAAGCTCTGGATCTATGAAAGTGTTTTAGTGAATAACTTCTAAACTTCTAAACAAACAATGTGAATCCAATTGCTAAAGGTTTGCTTTCATGCTTAAGGAATCTAAAAATAGAGATGAAATAAATGTAGGACCATTATTTTTGGTGTAAATCCTAATATAGGGGGACTGAGGTGCTTGGGGGAGGTCTGCGCTCTCAGAGTGCTTTTCTAGTTTGCTTCTTTGTTTATTCATTATGTGGGAGAGTTTAAATAAGCTTTCAAGATAACCCTCACATCTTTAGATGCTAAATCGTAATGAATATGAATGCACAAACACACACACACACATATATATATATATATATATATATATATATATATATATATATATGTATACAGTACTGTGTATATCTGAATATATACAGTCTTCATTTTGGACTTATTCTCTTACAGCAGCCTGCTGGAAACAGAATTGATGAAGGTGCTGACAATGAGCCAAAACAGTGAAGTTGCACACACACATAGAAAAAGTGACTGTTCAGAGCTTAAATTTCCATGGTGACAGAGTGATGACCGTGACTTGTGTTTTGCATTCCAGATACGCTCCACGGCCGCTCTTTCGTGCACGTTTTGCCAAACACCTCTGAATGCAATGCTTAAGATAACATTTAACGAATCTCAAGGTTTCATTCGAGGTGTTAATCCATCAAAGACAAGACGCAGCAGGAGTGCTGCTGCTTCGTAGCACGTCCCACAGGTGGACAGCCAAAACACATAAAACAAAACAAATACACACATTCGAACATATACCAACACATCTTAGTTTCTTTTTTTCCCCTCCAAATGAGGTTAAGAGTACCGGTAGTATTGGAAATGATTTTACTGTTCTTCGAAATTAATAGATTTTTGGAAAGCTATGTTTATTCAACATGTTTGAAGGAAAAATCTCCAGGCACTTCTTTTCCCTGCGTGTTTATTCTGGGCTATCTTTGCAAATGGATTAATGTGAAGTATGTGATGAAATGAGACGTCTACTAAATGACAGCTCAGGCTGTTGTCACGCAGCTTAACACTCCATAACTAAGGCCTGGTAGTGTGTTTGTTTGCAGGTGTGTGTGCACATACGCGTTTCTGCATACGTGCTGAATGTGGGCACGTCATGAAAATAAATGTTTGTATGTTTGTGCATTTCTACATGTATGTAAAGTAAAATTTGTAGCCGTGTGTGTGTGCAAATGTGTGCATGTGTAACTCCTTCTGGGCCGGCCTGTGTTTATCTTGGCCTGTTCCCAGACCTTCATCATTTCTCTGCTGATAGCTTCATCCCTCCATCCCTCCGGCTATTTACAAGTCTACCGCAGACAGCCTTTCCCTGCCAACATCCTCTCCTCTCCGCTCCTCTCCTCTCCTCTCCTCTCCTCTCCTCTCCTCTCCTCTCCTCTCCTCTCCTCTCCTCTCCTCTCCTCTCCTCTCCTCTCCAACACATCCGGGGTACACCTCGGATGTGTCGCCAGCGTATCGCGGGGTCACACAATGACATGGACAGTCCTTCCATGTCCTTCCTGCCTTGGAAGCACTCAAGTCTCAGCTCGGAGGTCGACGGCGTCCGACGGTGCGGCTGCATTATGAATGTCGGTTGGATCATCCCTCCTAGTCGACAAAGTTCAACACTAATGCCACGACTACTAACATGATCCAATCCCACCTCAGAGTCACTTTACCCTTCAAAGCTTATCTTCCTCAGAGCACTACCGCATCAAAGGGCCTTCCACTCGAGTGTGTTTCCACACACACACACACACACACACACACACACACACACACACATGGATGGACGCGCTGAACCCCAGCCCAGCACTTATAATCCTGCCAGAGCTGATTTCTTCCCTTGCGCTGGGAAATCTGATGTCGCTCTAATGCTGTTGTGCTCGTGGTTTCTGCAAGGTAGACTGAAGCATTCCTCGACCGTGCGCTCATCTAAACAAAGCTAGTTAAAAAGGACGCACAGAGGCTCGGGCTACACAGTCGTGGCAGGGCTCCTCTGGGTGGCTGCCATCGAGCAGAGGCCTCAGATCGGTTTGGGTTTCCTACGCACGTCAAGGTAGGTTAGGCGTTCCCTGCGTCGGGCCGCTTTCAGGCCCTGGTGGGCTATCACTCACAAGCCCAGGCCCTCCCGCCTCCTGCTCTGGAACTGGAAGCTCCTTCCCCTCTCTCCGCGTCCTCCTCCCATCAGCCACCTCACCCACAGGCCGACTTCTGGCTGCCGTCCCCGGTTTGCTCGTCAAGCTTTGCCCTTTCCCCCCCCCCCTCATCTGTGTCTCTCAGGCGTCCCCTGCGTATGACTTTCCGCTCCGATCATGGAGCACCGGAGCAGAGCTATACGGCCCTCAGTTGTCGTCTCACATTTGCCTCTCAACCCTGTCACACATTAAAGCAAGCTGCACAGAGCCGCGTTTCACTGCCGTCATTGTTGACGCCACATCCAATCACGCTTTGGTGTTTTTCGTGGAAAATGTTTTTCCCGCTAAACATAATTTTTTTCAGTGTTGTCATAAATAATGTTATATTTATTTATTCATTCATTTTCATAATCGTTTGATCTGAAATCCGGGTCGCGGGGGGTCTACTGGAGCCTATCCCAGCAGTCTGCGGGGCGAGTGGCGGGGGTACACCCCGGACAGGTCGCCAGTTCATCGCAGGGCCACACACACACAGACTCGCGCACACACCTACGGAC